>NC_091441.1:116770027-116935027 GCF_964237555.1 Oryctolagus cuniculus | reverse complement strand
CACCTCCTTGTCTGGAATCCTCTGCCCAGCAGCTTCCGTCCCGTCCCTCCCTGGAGCCTTTCCCAGCCCTGCGAGCTGTGTTAAGTCATTGTGTGGCCCAGGTCCCGACCGCGGAGGCAAACACAGAGGGAGAAGCCAGTGCAGTGTCTGTCTGACGAGGGGGTCACTGCACGAGCCCCTGTGTGCTTCGTCCTCCTGGGGTCCGGAGCCCCGGGCCAGGAAAGGACTCTGTCCCCTGATTACGTTCCAGCCACCAAACCCTTCTCACCTGAGCACCTGGGCCCCCGAGTGCTCCGAGCCCACGGGGGCGGGGGGCCCACTGTGGGTCAGGGCTTACCCCCTCTGCCCCCTCTCACGTGGAGCTTCTGCCAGTCTTCCTTGTCAGGCACTCGGGCCTCTGCAGAAGCAGGCGTGCTTTTTGTTTTGTTCTTTAATTTTAAAAACAAACACACTTACTCCCACATCTCCCATCTGCTGGTTCTCTCCCCAAATGCCCTCTAGGGCTGAGGCTGGGCCAGGCTGCAGCCAGGAGCTGGGAGCCAAGAATTCGACCCCGGTCTCCCTGGAGGAACAGGAGCCTCATTACTTGAGGCTCCATTGCTGCCTCCCCTGGTCTGCAGTAGCAGGAAGCTGAAGCAGAGACTGCTGTGGCACCCAGGCCACGTGTCTGACCATTCGGATAAACGCCCACCCTTGGGAAAACCATCTTAGCCACCGAGGATGACTCCGAAGGTTAAAGGCTTTTCCCCCAAAGGCTGTTTCACATGTAAATTGGAGACGTGGGGTACTGGAGAGTCTCCCCCTCCTCGTCTAAACGCAGCTTCCTGCAGATCCCACGAGAGAGACCTCCTTGGGAGCAGACGGAGGCTGTCAGGAGTGGTCGGGGTGGCAGTACCTGGAGGTGGTGCCTGCTCACCTTGGAGGTGTTCGCTGCGTGCCCAAGGTGTGTGGGTGGCAGCCTGGCAGAGAGGAGGTGTGCAGAGAGGTGCAGAGAACGGTTCTCTCGGTGGGTCCTTGGAAGTTACTTCCCTAACGAGCCAGCCAGTCTTCGAAGGCGCTTCCTTCTATTTATAGTATCTAGCTCCCTCTCACTCACAATTCTGCCCACTTTCAGAGCTTGAGCTCCCATCTCACCTCCTCCACACACTGTCTCTGTTCCTGGAACTCTCTGCCCACGCCCCCCACCATGCGTATGTTCTGGCCTAATGAACACAGAAGGGAGAGGCCGATGGAGAGCAGGGAGCAGGGAGCCCTTAGGGCCTCGCGGGGCGTGGGTTGTGCCTTGAAGACGCTGTGCAAGTCAAATGGCCCGCGTCGAGTCCCTGTGTGACGTCCAGCGTGGCTGCTTCCCGTGTGAATGGAGCGCAGCGACTAGGTCTTTGGCTGACTTTCGAAGAGCGCCTGGTCCCTAGTGAACACGTACTGGGCACTTCCTTATCGTCCCATCACAGCTGCTTCCTTGTTGTTTCCCGGGTGGGGGTCTTTTCTCCCTGAGCAAGCTGGGGACGAGTTACCCAAAAGCTACATGGGTGCCCCTGCTTCTGGTGGGAGGCAGGGCCCAGGCTCTCCTCTCTCAGGACCCTTTTCCTTCCTTTTGTCAAAACCCTCCTTGATCAGCCAAGCCCCGTTTTGGTGACACAGGACAGCTGGCGAAGCCAAAAGCAGCATCCGTGGGCCGCTGTTGGCGGGACGCTCCACGGAGGGCACCGCGCCCCCAGCACACCTGCCCGGCTCTGCGCCTCCTCCGTCTGCCTGGCCAAGCAGGCTCTTCTCACGCAGGTTCGTCCACATGGCAGGAAGGCAGATCCCGGGGTGGCCTGAGTTCACTGTCTCAGTTTATGATCCAAAAATCCTTTCCCATTCACAGAGCCATCCTGTGGAAGGCCTCTGATTGGCTGAGCGTTGGGTCACATGCCCATTCCTCAAACCAATCACCGTGGCCAGTGGGGTGGGGTGCTGTGATTGGCTAAGCTGGGGTCCACCCTGGTGAGTGGGGCATTTCTCCCCCAGAAAGAGAGGTGCCGCCTCCTTGGAGGTTCAGTTCACAGGTCACATCCCCAGCCCCCCTGCCCCCCCGCCTTCCCACGGTAAATCCCTTCCTCTTCCGTCTTATTCTCTCGGACTAACGCAGGCACATCACGAGGCAGGGAGCTTTCACTTCATCTGCAGGGCTCTGGCCTCCCTTCCCACACAGATCCTCTCTCTCCCCCAGGCCGGGGCTGAGCAGGGTAGCAGGCCCCACTCTGACCCTAGCCCTGTAGCACCATCTCCTGCCACAGTGACTGGGGAACCAGCTGTGAGACCAGCCAGCTGCTGCTCGCTCCTGCGCTGAGCGCGACCTGCTGCCACCCAGTAGCTGCAGGGAAACCCACCCGAGGCCGAAGCTGACCCTGGGGGAGGCCACGTGGAGACACCCGAGTCGCGGCGGCGCTGCTGAGCTGCCGGACCTCTGAACCTGAGCCACGAGCCCCTGGCAGCAGTCACCTGCAGCCCTACGTGTCCGCAGAGCTCCTCCTGTGAGCACCAGTGTGCACGCCCCGAAACTGCCCCCCGCCCCCCGCTTCCTCCCACCCACAGCAGCTGACATTCAGAGTGTGGATGCTTTTTTTGAAAAACCACAGCAGTCACTTTATTCTTAAGTTTGCACTTTACAAAACCACAAGGGAGAAGTCCTTGAGGGGGAGGGGAGGTGGGGCTTCAGGGAGGGGGATGCAGAGAAGGGGAGTAGAAAGAGCCAGAAATGAAGCCCCGCCCCTTTCCAGGGACTGAGCAGGAGCTGGGCCCGAGGCCAGCCCAGCAGGGCCTCCTGCGACCCGACCCCGTCATCCCGGCTGTAGGAGACTCCCGCAGGGCTCCATCCCCCGTCCCCAGGAGGCTGCCTGTCAGGCCCAGTGAGCAGCCCCAGGCTGCAGGGGAGGGGGGACCCAGGCTGCAGGGGAGGGGGGACCCAGGCTGCAGGGGAGGGGGGACCCAGGCTGCAGGGGAGGGGGAGACCCAGGCTGCAGGGGAGGGGGGACCCAGGCTGCAGGGGAGGGGGAGACCCAGGCTGCAGGGGAGGGGGGACCCAGGCTGCAGGGGAGGGGAGACCCAGGCTGCAGGGGAGGGGAGCCCCAGGCTGTGGGGGGGGGAGACCCAGGCGGGGCAGGCGGCCCGGGCTACCCGTCCAGCAGCTTCAGGATGCTCTCGCGCTCCTTCAACGTCTTCCAGGCCTGGTCCTTCTCCTTCTTGGTGGGGGTCCGCTTCTTCTGCCGCGCGGCCATGATCTTGCGGAAGGCGTCCATGACCTCGTTGTCGGCCATGCGAACCCGCTGCCTCAGCTCCTGGCGGCTCACCTCCTCCTTCGCCAGCCTGTGGGGACAGCCGGCCACGCGCCCATGACCACGGCAAAGGCGATGAGCCACGGTTCACTGGCACTGTGCGCTGGGCACTACTCTAAGTTCTTTCAAATATTAACTCACGTTGGCCACAGGGGGAGCTGTGCGTGGGTGTGGAAAGGCTATGTGGGAAATCTGTCCCTTCCTCTACAGTTTGCTATGAACTTCAAACCCCTCGGGAAAAATAAGTCTTTAAAAACGTATCTGCACCGGGGCTGGCGCTGACCCACAGCGGGTGAGCCTCCATTCCCAGTGGCAGCCCCACATTTTAGGGTGGTGGTTCAAGCCCTGGCTCCTCTGCTCCTGATCCAGCTCCCTGCTAATGGCCTGGGAAAAGCAGTGGGAGATGTCCCAAGTGCCTGGGTCTCTACCCCCATGGGAGACACAGATGGTGCTCCTAGCTCAGCTCGGGCCATTGCATCTCTGGGGAATAAGCCAGCAGCAGATGGAAGATCTGTCTCTCCCTCTCTCTCTCTGTAGCTGTTACTTTCATATAAATAAGTAAAACTGGCTGGGGCAGGCTGAAGCCAGGATCTTGGAACCCCATCCAGTTCCCCTACATGGGTGCAGGGGTCCAAACACTTGGGCCATCTTCCTTTGCTTTCCCAGGTGCGTTAGCCTGGAACCGAATAGAAGGCAGAGAAGCTGGGACTTGGAACCGGAGCTCAGATACTGGACGCCCCTGTAGGAAGCAGCAGCGTACCCACTGCACCGCAGCACTGGCCCCCGAGGTGTTTCCGTACTGCACGCCCTCTCCTCTCCCTCTCTCTCTTCCCTTGCTTCCTCCTTCACCTGCGTGTCTCCTCATCTCTGGGAGGAACATGGACTATAAAGAATCAGACGCTGTGCAGGGCTCGAGCCTCAGCTGGGCTGTCTGCCAGCTGTGTGGCCTCCAGCGAAGGAGGCTCCTCTACCACTTGCTGAGCACGGGGAACACCGGCACCCGGGCTGGCTGGGACTGAAGGAGTCTCCTTCCCCTTAAGCACGCCTGCAAGTCCTCTGCCTGCCTCCTCCCAGCCCCCAGCCCCCAGCCCCCAGCCCAGCGTGTGAGAGAGGAGCTGTGTGAGGCCGAGACATGGCACCTTCCTGCGAGAAGCCAGGGGCCGGGCTCCCGGCTGCTGCACTGCCTCCCAGGAGGGAGGGCAGCTCCTGGCGCCGTCTCCCTCCTGCTGCCACCTGTGTCCTCACGGGGACCCCGCGGCCCCAGGTGGCCGGGAGGTGATGAAGCGCACGGCACTGGGTGGTTTCTGGTGATGGGCCAATAAAAACCAGAGATGTCCACCAGTGTCACCGGAGCAGCCTGCGCACGGCACCCACTCTTCGAGACTTTCTGTCGCAAGTACTTTGTGACCGCACGTGGGCGTGACACCGAGCGGCACAAGGAGGCTCAGCAGAGCGGAGCACGCACGTCCTTGCTGCTACGCCCCGCGTGGAGCGACGGGCACGAGGGTCGGCCTGCCCCTCTCACCGTAAGGACCGGGGCCGCCCGTCCATCCCGGGACCTGCTGCTGCTCTCGGCTCTCCAGGGGCGCCCGCTCACCTCAGCAGGTCGTGCTTCTTGGTGCGGTTGTGCGCGCTCAGGGCCTTCAGCTCCGCCTGCCGTTTGCGCAGCTCGGCCAGGACCTCGTCCTCGGAGTCCTCCGCGGGGCGGTCCTCCGACTCCAGCAGGCCCTGGGCAATCAGCTCCTCCTTGATGCGGCTCTCCAGGGACTTGGTGTGGGGCACACTGTCGGGGAAGGACGCCAGTGCCAGCCGGGGTCTCTGCCTCGGAGGTGCCCGCCCGCGCCGTGCATCCAGACACAGAAACACGGAGACACGGGCTGCCGCCGCGGCACCAGCATCCTGTCAGCGTGCGACGGACGACCTCGCTCCGCCCGGGTCGGAGCCCCGGGCCAGCCTTCCCACCCGAGACCTCTCCCGGGCACAACTGAACTGCCCCTGGCCTGTAGGCGGGGGCCTTCCTGATGCCAACACGGACGGATGCGGGTGCCAGCTGTGGGTGTGCACAGGACGACACTCACCTGAAGGGCTTGTTCTGATTGCGGGGGGAGGTGCTGGCCCCGTCGGCCCCCGATTCCTTCGCAGACATGTCAGGAATGGGCGAGTCCTCCATGGGGGAGATGATATTTTCCTGGAAGGCAGCAGCGACAGGACAGCCTTCAGAGACCAGCAACCTGCTCTCCTTGCCTGCCCCGGCCCCGGGGCCCCGAGAGCTCCCCTCATGGACCCGGGCAGCGTCCCTCACGCCGGAAGTCCCTCGCTCTGGCAGGGACAGGGGAGCGGTGGTGACCCTCGGTGGTGGTAGGGGAATGGGGGGTTTACAGAAGCGCGCTGTGGAGGACGCGGCACAGGCTGCCGCTGTCCGAGCCCAGGCTCTCCCTTCCTCCCCAGTGCTGCTCGGGGGCCTGCCCAGCCACACTGCACCTCCCAGCCTCCCCCGCAGCCAGGGAGAGATTCAGAGAGCCACAGCTGGTCGTGGCCCAGAGAGCCCCTTTACACACTCCTCTCTGCTCCTTTCTGGGGGGCCCTCGGCGACCCTGTGCAGGGGACACGGTTACCATCCGTGGGGGGCCTGTCTGATGGCGTGAGGAAGCCTTCTTGTACCCCACCTTAGTGCACCTGCAGCGTGTGCCCCAGGCTGCTACAGGAGAGAAATGAACTAGCGCGTGTCAGCCTCAGGAGCCGGCTGAGGCCGGCCAGGGACGTCACAGCACAGCTCAGGAAGCGGGGTCTACCTCTGGGGGACCTCCAGCCAGCAGCCCCTCCCAGGCTCCCCACTCTCCTGGCCTCCTCTGGGGACAGGCGTGGGAAAACCTCAGCCAAGACCTAGCGACGGGAAGTGGCACAGCGGCTGCCTCTAGGGGAGCGCAGGTCCGGCAGGGGCGAGTGCAGCCTCTTGGACATGAACTCTCGTCTGGCCACCTCCAGGACGGCAGCCGACGCTCGTCTGCGGTGCGCCGTGATCAGTGTACGTCTGAGCGTGTGCTACAGACGAACGGAGACGTCGGGGAGAAGGCAGAGGCCGGCGCTGGGGCTGGGGTGCTCACCTCCACCAGGGCCTGAAGCAGGCGCTGGGTCAGCGCGCCAAAGGGGCACCCGTCTTCCGGCTGCTCGTGCTGCGCCTCCGACTTCTTCAGCAGGGCATCCACGTCTGCAGTGGGCAGGGGAGAGAAGGGCAGGGCGGAGTTCTGGGGCGCAGCTCGGGGCGGCTGTGGGCGAGGACGTGAGGGGCCTACCTTTAGTGTCCAGCTCGGTCAGGGGCCCCAGGAGGCCTTTCTTCTTGTCAGCCACGGCTGCAGCCCGGGCCCCGTCTTTCTGCTCCTCCAGCAGGTCCTCCTGGGCCCAGCGCTGGGAGTAGTGCTTCCCCAGGGGCGGGATCTGCGGGGCGACAGCAGCCGGCCCTGAGCGGGGCCCTGAGCGGGGCGGACGAGCCGGCCGTGCCTGGGGGAGGGGCCTCTCTGTGCACTTGGCGTTGCTGTGCACTCGCTTGTCCGTCTCCCACGCCTGTGGTACAGGGTCAAGGCCAGTGCCGGGTCCCATGAGAAGGGCCGAGGGAGGCAAGATCTACACTCCAGCTCGAGCAGGACACACAGACGTACAAAGAAGTGAAACACGAGGAGACAATCCGGAAAAATCCATCAGGGCGAGACGGTCAGGTCACGGCTGCTAGCTCCAGAGAAGCAGGGGTTTTAAAGGTTGGGGGGGTGTGTGGAAATTGCCCTCTGCATTGATTGAATTTACTACTGCCTGGCTTATTTGTTTCATTTTTTTTTAAAGGATTTGTTTATTTACCAATTTGAAAGGCAGAATGCCTGCAACGGCCAGGCCAGGCCTAGGCGAGGAAGTGCGTCCAGGTCTTGCACGTGGCTGGCAGGGCCCAGGTACTTCCGCTGCCTACCCGCATGTGTCAGCAGGAGGCCGACTGGAAGCACAAGGGCTGGGACTGGAAGCAAACCGACAAGGGGCCGCGTATCTGCCGAATGCCGTCTGCCACAGCACAGCCTGCCCCTCAGGTGAGTGAAGTAAGGGGCCGACCGAGGTGTGCAGCTGCCGCAGGGAGACCTGCTTCCTGCTAGGCGATCGGAAGGGGCACTCGGGGAATGGGCATTTGGGATCGGAGGACCCTATGCGAGCCCGGAGGGAGGGCAGTGTGCCTGGTGGCTGAGCACACAGGCTGAGGAGGGTCGTGGCTCAGCAGA
Organism: Oryctolagus cuniculus; assembly: GCF_964237555.1. NCBI lineage: Eukaryota > Metazoa > Chordata > Mammalia > Lagomorpha > Leporidae > Oryctolagus > Oryctolagus cuniculus. The sequence goes on along the minus strand of NC_091441.1, from coordinate 116,927,454 downwards.
CTGCAGGGGGAGTGGGGCAGACGCCTGAAGTCGCCGCTGTGCCTGACGGGAGCCCGGGGAGGCCTGGGCGCAGGACCAGGTCACAAACACCTGCTCGTGACAGGCAACCTCTGCAGGAGCCTCCCCACCCCACCCCCAAGCCTCTGCATTCTCTTTAGCGGGCGACGTTTGATGTCTGGTTTTTGTCCTAAAGAAACACAGAGGCCCCTGTGGAAATAAGAGGCAGGAGCACAGTGCTGAGCCGGAGCGGAGGGGATGGAGGTGAGGGCACAGGGCAGGAAGTGCAGATCCGGCTGGGGTCCCGGAAGGTGGCGCAGGGACACCGCTGAGCACTGGAGCTGGGTGCCTGCCGGGGTCGTGGGGCGCCCAGGGGCTGGCAGGGTGGGCGGAGCGCAGTAACGTGGACCCGAGGCACCCTGAGCTCTCTCGCTCTGCACCGGGTCTATGGAGGCCCAGAGTGTGTACCTTGTAATGTTCAGCTTCGTCTTCAGGGGGTTTTAGGAGCTCCTCCAGCGTACGCACCTCCTCGCTGGTGATGTCAGCGCAGTAGGGCTCCACCGAGGCCCAGAACCTGTGGGAGAGGCAGATCCTGGGTGGGGGTCCGGGGTCGCCCCAGCTCCTGCCCTGGGCGCCCAGCACCTCCACTGCCTGAGCACCCCCCCCCCCCGCTCTCTGGCCCCGAACCTGTTGGGGGCATCATTCTTGGGGATCCGTGGCACGTCGATTGGGTCATCGGTGAATTCGTATTCTTGGATCTTGGGCTGAAGGTTTTTGGATTTGGGCCGGCCGGGCCCGGGGCCGGGGCCGTGTCCCGCCTTTCCCTCCAGCTTCTGCTTCTTGGGCTTCCCGTGTTTGGGGGGAGCTCCCAGCTCGTGGTCTCGACCCAGCTTGAGGAACCGTCGGTCACCTTTCTTGTCCTGCCAGTCAGTGAGGATCTGAAATTCAGAGACCGGCAGTGAGGGTGGGGGTGGGGGGCAGACACAGGACAGCTCTGCCCCTGTGAGGACAGCAGCAGCCTGAGCCCCAGGAGGCTCTCCGGGGTCTCCTCATCCCCAAACTGAGCAATTCTGCTCATCTTTCAAAACTCGGCCACGTTTCTGTGCCCATCTCATTTGACTTCTCTCTTAAAAAAAAAAAAAAAGATTTATTCATTTTCTTTGCTGGGCTGGCGCTGTGGCATAGCAGGTAAACCAGCTGCCTGCAGCACCGGCATCCCATGTGGGCACTGGTTTGTGTCCCAGCTGCTCCACTTCTGACCCAGCTCCCTGCTAATGCCCCTGGGTTAGCAGTGGAAGATGGTCCAAGTCCATGGGCCCCTGCACCCAGGTGGGAGACCCGGAAGAAGCTCCTGGCTGCTGGCTTTGGCCTGGCCCAGCCCTGGCCTTTGTGGCCATTTGGGGAGTGAACCAGCAGATGCAAGATTTCTCTCTCTCTCTGTAACTCTTTCAAATGTATAACAAATCTTAAAAAAATTATATTACTTCAAAGGTGGTCTGACACACACACACACACACACACACACACAATCTTCCATCTGTTGGTTCACTCCCCAACTGGCAGCTTGGCTAGGCCAAAGACAGAAGCCAGGAGCTACTTCTGGGTCTCTCACACGTGAGCAGGGCGCAAGCACTTGGGCCATCTTTTGCTTTCCCAGGCCAATAGCAGGGAGCTGGATGGGAAGTGGAGCGGCCAAGGCATGAACAGGCGCCCATGTGGGATGCTGGCATGGCCGGTGGCGGCTTAACCCACTGCACCACAGCACCGGCCCCATCTCGCTGGACTTCATTCACACACTTCTCACCCTTCTGTTCCCTGTCTGTCCTGATACACCCACGCCAGTCACACCAGCGCACGCCCAGCCCCTGAGAAAACAGGCTGGGGTGAGGGTTTGGTGGCCAAAAGCAAACTTCACTTGGACGTCACCACAGCAGCATCCGTTCCCTGGCTTCTCGATGCTGAAATGCGACCGACTGCGCCCCGGCCCTTCGCCAGATGCTCCCAGGAATCCCCAGGGCCACGTCAGTGCCTTCCTTCCTCCTCCTCTAGACGCTTCCAGCAGCCCAGTCCCGGGGGGAACAGTGCACCCTGGCTCTTCAAGCAAAGCACAGCTACCTTCGCTTTCTCAGCTGTGCCAGCTCCCCAGGGTTCCGCACAGTGCCCGCCCGGCACACAGGCCTTGGGGATAAAGACAACCAGGGTAACGCCAACGCCTAACGTCTCAGTGTCAGATGCTGCACGGAGCTCTTGCAAAAATTCTTTTTAAGTCCTCACAAAAGCTGTATGATAGGGGCCAGTGTCGTGGTGTAGCAGGTGAAGCCGCCAGCTGCAGTGCTGGCATGCCATATGGCGCTGATTCAAGTCCTGGCTTCTCTACTTCTTCTTTTTTATTTATTTAAGAGGAAGGTAGAGTTACAGACAGAGACAGGGACAGACAGATAGAAAGAAAGGTCTTCCATCCACTGGTTCACTCCACAAATGGCTGCAACGGCCGGAGCTGCACCAATTAGGAGCCAGGAGCCTTTTCCAGGTCTCCCACATGGGTGCAGGGGCCCGACGACTTGGGCCATCTTCTGTTGTTCTCTCAGGCCATAGCAGAGAGCTGGATCAGAAGAGGAGCAGCCGGGATACAAACTGGCGCCCATATGGGATGCCGGCACCACAGGGATCCTTAGCCCACTACTCCACAGCACCAGCCCCTGCTCTACTTCTGACCCAGCTCCCTGCTGTGGCCTGGGAAAGCAGCAGAAGATGGCCCAAGTCCTTGGGCCCCTACAGCCACATGAAAGACCCGGAAGAAGCTCCTGGCTCCTGGCTTCAGCATGGCCCAGCCCCAGCCGTTGCAGCCATTTGGGGAGTGAACCAGCAGATGGAAGATCTCTTCAATCTCTCCCTTTCAAATAAATAAGTGCTTTTCAAATAAATATTTTGTCAAGGCACTGTGGTAGGTTGTATTATTCATCCCACCGTGCAGACAGGAAAACTGATGCCTGGAGGCAGGAGACCAATTCCTGCCAAGTCAGAGAGCTGGCAAACGCAACGTGAGCCAGTGCGCAGGCCCGGATTCGAATCCAGGTCTCCCCGCTCCAGCTTGGTACTGAGTGTCCCTCGGTACTTGTCCGCCCCGCTCCCCGATGGCCGCAGCTGTCCTAACTGACCACTCTACGGACTAGCAAAGGAGAGTGCGGAGTGCGGAGTCAGTAAGAGTGGAGCAAACCAGAACTCCTGCACCTTTCCAGGCTCATGCATGTCCCTGTGCCTTCCTGTCCCTGGGCCCAGCTCAGATCTGTCCTCCACCATCGGTCCCTGGGGCTCACTCAACGCCTTGTGCTGCAGTCACCGTGCACCTGTGGGGAGGTCCCCTTCCTGGGCATCACCTGGGTTTCGGCCTCGAGCACGCGCAGGCGCCGGCTGGCGGAGGACAGCAGGGTCTCCAGCTCCAGCTGCAGGGTGTCCAGCTCCTCGATGCCGATGCCATCGTCCTCGGAGCGGGCCAGCACCGCCGTGTAGCGGGGACACACCTTCAGGTGGTCCACGGACTTGAAGTCGTGGAACTGTAAGGGGCAGTCCTTGAGCTCACTCATGGCCCAGCGGAAGGGAGCCTGTGGAGTCGCAGAGACAGCGCTGATGGGGGGTTAAGCAGCGCGAGAAAGCCCAGGCCCTGTCCTCCCAGAAACAGCCTGGGCCAGGACGCCAGGCTCCGGGAACCCGACTGACAAGGCTGACGGCCCAGCTCCCGCTCCACAGCATCCACTGTGCGCCAGCGAGGCCCGGAGCAACCGACCAGCTCCTGTCCGTGAACTCCACCCAGCCCCACTAGCAAGGGGGCATCTGAGAGCCCGGCAGGGGGCTTCTGAGATGCCCTGTAACCCCAGGCAGGTGACAGGCGGTGGGCACAGTGGTTCGGCTGCTACTTGGGATGGCGGTATCCTATATCCGAGTGCCTGGCAGGGGTCCAGGCTACCTACCCAGCTCACTGCTAACAGGACTGGGGAGGCAGCAGCTCAAGTATTTGGGTTCCTGCTACCCGTGCAGGAGACCCAGATGGAGTTACCGGCTTAGGCCTGTGCCGGCATTTGGGGAGTCAGAAGAACCAGGGGATGGAAGGTCTGTCTCCTCCTCTCTCCTTAAAACAAAGCCAAACCCACAGAAAGCGCAGGGAGTCGAGTGTGCCCGTCTGGCCAGCATGGCGGGCCCCGAAGTGCTCTGCCCTTCTGTGCCAGTGGTCTCTGAATTCCAAGCGCTCTCTTCTTGTTCTCCGTGTCTCACCCCACTCCACCTTTCCCCCTCTCCCTGTCTCGAGGAGTCAGCTGGAACGTGGGTGGTAGGCCAGGCAGCCCTGGGTACAAGCACATTCTCTACTCACGTGCCCCTGAACACATGACCTAACCCGAGTCTCAGTCTTCCCATCTGCAAATGGGGACACAAGCAGGTGACTGCTGCCTCTCAAAATCCGATAACGACAGTACCTACCTCCCCGGGATGTTCTGAGGATTAACAGACGATGCCCGTCACCAGCCCAGAGCGGTGCCTGGACTGCTTAATGGCTAGCTCCACCCGTGGGTCGCCCCAATGTCCCGCCTCCAGGAATCCCCTAAGGCAGCCTCTGCCCCCCACGGCCTCCTCACTGCAGCCTCGTATGGCCCGCGGGCCGCGGATGGGGGCGGGAAGTTCTGCCGGGCCGAGCAACCGCCCCGGAGCCGGCTGTGGGCGGGCCCCCGCCGCAGTGGACGCGGGGCGAGCCCGCTGTGCCTGGCCGGGGGTGCGGGCGACCGGCGAGCCCAGTGCGGGAGGCAGGCCTCGGAGAACCCTAGCGAGCGGCCCGCGGGGGCGGGGCCGGCGGCCGAGCCCTCCGCGCCGCAGTCGGCCCAGCAGAGCACCAGAGGCGGCAGGTAGGAGGGGCCCGAGGGAAGATGGGGGCGCAGCGCCGGAAGGGCCGTCGGGCTCCTCCGCTTCGGCCTGGCCTAATTTGGTGCCCAACCTGAGGTCGGGCCGTACCATTGCCCGACTGGGGGGAAAGCTGTGGCAAAGGCGACGAGCAAGCCGAAGCCTCAGCGACAGCTGCTCAGACACTGCCTGGCGCAGGCTCGGAGGATTGTCACTGCAAGCGTTTAAAAGCGCCAAGGCAGCCCCAGCGGGAAAACTCCTCGATGGCCCGAGTGCTCCTAGGCGCGCCCCACCCCCGCGCAGGACACGGATGGTAGCGTCCGGAAGTCCGGGCGGAGACTGCGGCTGCGCTGCTCGAGAAAGGGCAGGCGTCGCGGGGCTGGCCACTTCCGCACTTCCGCTTTCCGGCCCAGCCAGCGCCCGCGATGGTGAGGGAGCCGGGACCCCGGCCGGGGACCCCCCTGGGGTCCGCCTCGAGGCTGTGGGTCATGGGGCGCTGTCGCTTTGCTGCGGAGGCCTGCGGCCGAGGGGCGCCGGGGGATTTGGGGATACGATGAGGGTGGGAGGAGGAGGGCGGGGCGGCGGCCAGAGTGAGGAAGGGGCTCGCGGGGGGCTCGCCGGTAAGAAGCAGGCCTCGCGGCGTCGCGGGCGGGCTGGCGAGGCGGGTGGGGAGTGTCCCTGACCCGTGGAGCTGGCCGGAAGTGGGGCCCGCCGTAGGCCCCGTATGCTTGTAGGCTGCGCGAGCCGTGTGTTGGGGGCCCCTCGCCATCCCCAGCAGGGCTTTGGTCAGTGCCTGGCCTGTGCTCTCCGGCCGGCGTGACCTCACAGTGTCCGAGGGCGGGCGTCCCCTCTGCTTGGTGCCTCCCAGGCTTGGACCCCCCAGTCCCCTCTGTGGTCAGAGCCGTGTCCACGCTGGTACTGCTGCCCCCCCCACCCCCCTGCTGCCAAGCCTCTGGTTCGATGTGTGTGGGTGTTGCTGAGAGCTGGAGGCACCACCGCCCTCTCTGGTGACACATTTCGGTCTGCACCTTCCGGGTCGGTGAACGCTATCTGCCCTCCCAGCCCTTTAAGGTTCGCCTGGATATCGCCCTGACACCTTGCAGGACTCAGCTTCCCTTCCCGCCTTGCTCCTGCGTGCCCTGCCCTGGCTAATTTCGTGTCCTCGAACCTCAGCTGGAAGCTTGGGGTTTCCTTTTTTTTCCGGTTGAGGACGTGTCTCTAACGTTCCAGTTGGCTGAGGCGTGTGGTGAGGTTATGTCTGTCTGATCCGGGAAGGGGCAGGTGTATCGGGAGAGGCCACCTGCCGTTCACCCTGTGGGTTTACTGGGAGACTGTTGTCCAGAAACAGTCACGGGACCGCTACTGAGATCAGAATACAGGACATTTCCGTAGCCGGGAGAGGTAACTCGCGTCTCTTGCTTGTCCTCCCCAGGCGACCACGGGGGCCCCTTCGCCCTGCTTGGCCTTTCCTAGCTTGTCTTACAAATGGGGTTCCTCAGTAGGGCGGGTTTCAGTGTAGCTTCTAAAATGTTGCATTGAGATCCCTACTGTCAGTAGTTAATTTGTTACCTTTTGACTGTATGAAAGAAACAGTTTCTTGGGCACTGTTTTGGATTCTGGTAAGGCCTGCGTCAAATGCCAGTCCCGTGCTGGGCTGCTCTGCGCGGTCCGTGCTGGCATCGGTCCTGTGCAGTTTCCTTCAGCCCCCAGCCGTTCTCCTCGCAGCCGCTGTGCAGCTGCGGCCCTGTCACTTCCTCCTCAGAAAGCCCCATGATAGTTCCTTCCCGCGTGGAGAGTGAAGCCTGCCCTTGGCCTCCCCGATCCGGCCGCTGCAGCCCTGTCTGCCCATCTGAGATGCTCCGCCCCTGGGGCTCTTGCTGCCCTGTTGTGTCATTCATTCATTCGTGACACTCATTCGTTGTACAGGAAGTGGTTATGGTTAGGGCATGAATACGTTAGGGCCCTGAGCTGTGTCCTGAGCGTGTGCAGGCTGGTGGAGGAGAGGTCGGCCCAGGGGACGGGGAGGCTGTGTGGGTGCCTTGGAGTCACTGTTGGGAAGGGAAGCTGGGACAGGCTCTGAGGAAGGAGGGTGTGCGTGATGTCCTAGGCAAAGGGAAGCCTGCAGTGGGTGGGCTCGGCTCGCACAGCCCTGAGGAGGGAGGACGTGGCCGCTCTGGAGGACTGGCCAGTGCCGCTCGCGGCTGGCCCTCCTGGGAGTGTCCTGCCCTCCTCCTCCTGTGGTACAGCCTCCTGATCCTTCTTCCATGTTCTTGTCAAAACCAGTTCCTTCTGCTGATGAAGACAACTTGGAGTTATTCCACACTTTGTTTATGTCCTAGTTATTCTCTCTGTGCCCCCTACTGCCCACTGCCCACACCAAGCAGTTGAACTGTTTGAAGATAGGGCCACTAGGTTTTATTTATTTTTTTGTGATTTTTAATGTATTTGAGAGGTAGAATTAGAAAGGGAGAAGCAGAAAGAGAGGTCTTCGATCCACTGGTTCAGTCCCCCAGTGGCTGCAACAGGCAGAGCTGAGCCAGTCAGGGCCAGGAGCTTTTTCTGGGTTTCCCAGTGGGTCTGGCGCCATGGATTCTGACCCTGTAGACTGGCTCGGTGGATTCTGACCCTTGCCTCTCGGTCTTTTCCTACAGACTGCCACTCTTCGCCCCTACCTGAGTGCCGTGCGGGCCACGCTGCAGGCTGCCCTGTGCCTGGAAAATTTCTCTTCGCAGGTCGTGGAACGACACAATAAGCCGGAGGTGGAAGTCAGGTAGGGAAGGAAAGGTTCGGGGGGGAGGGGTCAGCACCCAGCGCTGGTTCCTGGCTGGAGGGTGCGGTGAACTTAGGTCCCAGAGCTGTCAGGACAGCTACAGCTGATGAAGGGTCTTGCCACCAGGTGCATGGTGGCTGCTGATTTGGGGTTGAGAAAACCGGGTCAGTGGGTTGGCGGGACAGGACCCATGGGAGAAGTGTCTTGGAGCCCAGATGACTCGATGCAGGTGTGAGTTCTCAGAGAGGGGCTGATTGTGCAAGTTTCCGAAGGTGTTGCCAAAGCCACTGCCGGCCTAGGGAGAACTGGGAGAATTCAGTTACAGGAAATGCCGTCTCCATACTTCTAATTTAAGGATCAAATTTTGTCCTAGCTTGTACCCTTTTTCACTGTGTTCCAAATCTTTTTTTTAAGGTTTATTTACTTATTTGGAAGGTAGAGTTACACAGAGAGGAGGTACACAGAGGGGGGTACACAGAGAGTGAGCTTCCATCCATTGGTTCACCCCCCCCAAATGGCTGCAACAGCCGGAGCCGGCCTGATCCAAAGCCAGGAGCTTCCTCCAGGTCTCCTGCATGGGTGTAGGGGCCAAATACCTGAGTCATCCCCCACTGTTTTCCTAGGCATATAAGCAGGGAGCTGGATTGGAAGTGGAGCAGCCGGGACTCGAACCAAACCAGCGTCTGTGTGGAATGCTGGCACCATAGTCAGTGGCTTTACCCACTACGTCACAGCACCGGCCCCCCAAATAACATTTAAAACAAAGTTTGTGAACATATAGGTTTAATCCTAGCATTTGTTTGTTTTTGAATTATTTTCTTTTTTTTTTTTTTTTTTTTTTTTATTTTGACAGGCAGAGTGGACAGTGAGAGAGAGAGACAGAGAGAAAGGTCTTCCTTTGCCGTTGGTTCACCCTCCAATGGCCGCCGCGGCCGGCGCGCTGCGGCCGGCGCAGCGCGCTGATCCGATGGCAGGAGCCAGGAGCCAGGTGCTTTTCCTGGTCTCCCATGGAGTGCAGGGCCCAAGCACCTGGGCCATCCTCCACTGCACTCCCTGGCCACAGCAGAGGGCTGGCCTGGAAGAGGGGCAACCGGGACAGAATCCGGCGCCCCGACCGGGACTAGAACCCGGTGTGCCGGCGCCGCTAGGCGGAGGATTAGCCTAGTGAGCCGCGGCGCCGGCCTGAATTATTTTCTTTGAAAGGCAGGGCAACACAGACAAGCACGGAGATCTTCCATCTGATAGTTCAGTCTCCAAATGCTGTGTTAGCCAGGCCTGGGACAGGCACAAACCAGGAGCTGGGAACTCCATCTGGTCCCCCACAGGGGAGGAAGGGACCCAAGTACTTGAGTCATCGGCATCTGCTGCCTCCTGGGGTCTGCACCAGCTGAAAGCTGGAATGGGAGCCCGGGCCAGGGTTCTGACTCCTGTGTGGGATGCAGGTGTGTTAGCCAGCGTCTGGACCCTGTGCAGGCATCGTACGATGTAACAGCTCCCACCAGCATGGTTAACTGCCGTTCAGAATATCTGCAGACTTGACCTAAACTGACAGGGGTCAGGTGGCGAGCGAGTGAATCACTCTGGATTGATGAAGAAAGGAGGCCAGACGGAGGCGAGTGCTGTGGTCGCTCCCTCGGTGCTACGCTGGTCACCTCTAGCTGTCCGCATTAGCTCTAGAGTTCCTGCCGTGTGGCAGACAGAAATAGCAATCAGAGTGGTTTTACAGAAAGGGGACTGAGATTGCAGCAGGGAGACTTGGCCCAGGAAGGGGCAGGGACGGCTGGGTTTGCAGCCCCTTGGGCCCGGCCTCCGGAGCCTGTGCTGTCTGCTGGAGAACATGCCCCTCACCCTGTCCTGGAGCAGGCCTGCTTGTAAGTCTTCCCGTGTTAGACGGCGGTCTCAGCTCAGGATCAGGACCCGCCGTGGTCATCACTGTGCTGTCCCTCTGTAGTACAGAGGTCTCTGCCACTTTGTGTTTTCAGGAGTAGCAAAGAGCTGCTGTTGCAACCAGTTACCATCAGCAGGAATGAGAAGGAGAGGGTGCTGATCGAGGGCTCCATCAATTCCGTGCGGGTCAGCATTGCTGTGAAGCAGGTGAGTCTGTCCCCATCCGGGCGATCAGTGGCCTGACGGGGCAGGAGACCCAGGCTCTGCTTCCTTGAATGTACCCTTAAGACGATTTGCCAGACTCCACAGTCAGTAGGATAAAGAGACCCCAACCCACACCCGTCTTCTAGGCCTTGGTCTAGGTTAGAAGGCAGGAAGCGCAGCAGCCCAGGCTGTGGGGCCGGTCTGGCGTTAGGCCGTGGAACCGTTCCTTAGGAATGTGGTTTGAGAAAGTAAGCAGCACTGGTACTGGTTTCACAGCAAAGCAGCCTCTGAAACTGAGACTTGGGCTTAAAAAAGAAAAAGTGCCGCTCGTCTGTCTGCTCAGGCAGTGGTTTGTTATCCATCACCTCCATACCACTAGGCTGGTTGTTCACCTAATTTTTTATTTATTTATTTATTTTTAGATTTATTTTTTTGTGAGTCAGAACTAGAGAGAGAGAGAGAGAGAGAGAATCTTCCATCTGCTGGTTCAATTCCCAAATGGTTACAGCAGCCGAGGCTGGACCAGGCCTGAGCCAGGAACCAAGAGCCTCCTCCAGATCTCAGAAGTCGGTACAGGGGCCCAAGCACTACTGCTTTCCCAGGCCATAGCAATGGATCAGAAGTGGAGCAGCTGAGACTTGAACCGGTGCCTGTATGTGAGATGGTGGCTGTAGATGGCGGCTTAACCCCGTGCGCCACAGCACTGGCCCCCACCTAATAGATCTTTAAAAATTGAGTTGCTTTCTTTTACTCAAATTTTTTGAAAAGAGACTTTATGCCGTAAGTGGAAAAACAGTATCACTTGCTGCAGTAGAAGGTAACTATAGAAGGAAACACAGTGAAAGCGAACAATGTTATTACGTTCCAAGTGGATACTACTGTCTGCAGAAAGCTCCAACTCTCAAGTCTGTTCTCATTGTGAAAGTGGAAGATTAACAAGTATTGGCATAATTGGAGCTTTAGATTTACAGAGAAAGTTGAAAAGGGAGAAACGTGAATTGTTGGATGTTGAGTGTCACTAAAGCAGACAGGTACCACCCAGGATTGTCGGGACAGGTACTACCTGGGATTGATCCCCGCTGGCACTTGGCCACACTCGGGGATGAAGCACTCATGAAACAAGGAAGGAAAGGCAGCTGTGAACGTAGGTGTGCACCCTGAGGGCCTGGGAAGCGGCTGTGTGTAGCCAGAATTCCCTCTCTCGGATGGGTGTGGTGGGATTACAGGCACCCCTCACAAAGGTGGGGAGACCCTGCAGTACCCCCTCCTGTCCGAGTGAGCACTCCCAGTGCCAAACCCTCCAGGGAGCTTGGGAAAACGGGGGTCAGAAGACCAGGCTGTCAGGTTCGCAGCCTAGGGCACTCAGCTGGAGAGACCGCATTTCTCCTTTGTCCTCACCAGGCCGACGAGATAGAGAAGATTCTGTGCCACAAGTTCATGCGTTTCATGATGATGCGAGCGGAGAACTTCTTCATCCTTCGGAGGAAACCAGTGGAGGTGAGGCTGCGTGCTCCTGGGTTTCTGACCCCTGGGATTCTGTTCCGGGGCCTGAGGTGGTTTCTAGGACTGGGCCCAGTGCCTGAGTTGAGAGTGTCTGTCTCAGCCAGGCGGAGTGCGCGGCAGAAGCTTAGGAGGGGCCGGGTCCAGCTCAGCTCAGAAGAGGGGAGATGCCGCTCCTTTGCCCGGAGCCTGCAGGCTGGCAGCAGAAAGAACGCAGCGAGGCAGAAGTCTCTAGGCCACGCCACCTGCTCCAGTGCAGCCCCTGAGCCACGGCTCACGCTGGGCCCACTGTTGCCTGACTGTGCAGGAAGCCTCTCCCGACTCCCTGGGAGGTCGACTTAGAATAGCCGCAGTGACTGAGCGTGTGCTGGCCCGGACACGAGACAGAGTTGGCCTTGTGCCGGGTTCTCTCTTCGATACTCTTGGATGCCCCTTCTCCCCAGTAGTAGAAGGCCTCCATCCCATCCTCTTCCTGAGTCTTGTCTCTGGAGCACACGTTCTCTGTTTTGTCGGCTTCTTCTGTAACAAGATTTCCAATCCCCTTCTCTCTCCTCTGACTCATTCTGAATGCAAAGATGTCTGTGCCGCACAGAGCCTTCCGGAGATGTCTGGACGCTGTGTCGTCAGCCGCGTTCAGTCGTTGGATCCAGGACAGGCACCCGCCGGAGCTGACGGGCTGCTGCCTGTGAGCAGATCCCTGTCGTCCAGAGCTTGTGGATCAAGTCGAGGATGGGCAGCCAGGCGCCCGGCATTCAGTCTCTCCCTTGTCCTGCTCCCCAGGGATACGACATCAGTTTCCTGATCACCAACTTCCACACAGAGCAGATGTACAAGCACAAGTTGGTAGACTTTGTGATCCACTTCATGGAGGAGATCGACAAGGAGATCAGCGAGATGAAGCTGTCGGTCAACGCCCGCGCGCGCATCGTGGCGGAGGAGTTCCTCAAGAACGTAAGTAGGCTTTTCCTGGTTTCCTGGCACGTGGGAAGGAGCTGTGGGGCTTTTCCTGGTTTCCTGGCACGTGGGAAGGAGCTGTGGGGCTTTTCCTGGTTTCCTGGCACGTGGGAAGGAGCTGTGGGGGTGTGGGGAAGTGAGCGCCTGCTGGCAGAGTGCTGCCAACAGCCCGTTCCCCGGTGAGCTCTAGAATTGGCGGTGCGTGGCAGGTTCGCCGGGCGCGGTGGGCACCCGTGTGAGGCTGGTGGGGGTGTGTGCAGTGCCTGTCAGTCTCCGTGGGCACGCACACACGGCAGGTGTCTGCAGAGTGCTCTCCTGTTCTAGGTCACACCCCAGACGAAGCAGTGCAGCCCCGAGGATTTCCCAGGGCTCTGCACAGTCGGTCACGCTGTAGACTAAATATTTCCTCCCAGCGTCTCTCAGAGGCTTAAAGTCTGACTTCCTTGGCCTGGTTTTCATCGCTCTCGTGACTTGGGCCGTTCAGATCCTGCTGGAGTTGTCCGCGCCTTTCCTGACCCAAGGGCCTGCAGCCCCAGTGTTTGCACGGAGGAGCTGAGGACACCGTTGGTCTTGTTCAGACGTTCGGGATGTGCCTTCCTGTTTTTTTTTCTTTCTTCTAAACAGTCTTCGGGTTGTTGACATGTTCCACTCAGAGTTGACTATGCTCCTTAGATGGTAACTCGGTGTTTATTCCGATCACTGCACGCAGAGCTGGCCCAGCAGCAGCGGGGATTCATTCCTAAAAATGGAAACTACTCCCGCGGCCCCGGGGCAGGTGGCCAGCGCGCAGCCGCAGACCACCTGGGTGTGATCTGCTCCTCGGCCCACTTGGGCAGGCCGCTGCACCTCTCCGCTAGGCTGCAGCTCCCTTGGCTGTTCATTAACGTTGGCCTTTCAGGGTAGCAGAGTACAGAAGGAGACAGGCACCTTGTGTGGAGCAAGCTCACAGAGGACCCGCAGGCCTCGAGAGGCAGCTGTGAGGGAGAATGGCTCCTGTCCCAAGTTAGTGGTTGGCCTGCTTGTTCAACATTGAGTTATTTACGACAGCTACGGTTTCCATAGAGTTTTGTAGCTAAGAAAGCCTGTGTACATGTCTGACTTCATAGTCAGTCTTTGAACCCAGGGTTGCCACCATTCTGCAGCTGAGTGAACCAGGGCTCTGGGAGTGAAGTCACTTCCCAAGGACCCATAACAGTCAGCGGAGGAGCCAGAACATGAAGCTAGGTCTGCCTCAAAGAGCTCACATGGCCTCGCAGCATCTGGCCGGGTCAGGAGGCCGGGGCAGGGCGGGGTCTAGCGGGCAGTACCTGTGTGGTGTGCGCTCGATGCACAGGGCCTCGCCTGGAGAGCCACGCAGCCCTCCCTCCAAACAGTTCAGGAGCCTCATTTGTGTCTGGCACCCCAGTGTTCGAGGTTGGCCGCTCGTCATATTCTGGTAAACACTGCTCGTGCCAAACAGTGCTCCCTTGGATCTGGATCAGCCGGGGGCACATTGTAGACTCCAGTCTATAAAATGTCCAGGACTATTATGGGTATTATCCAGAGGTACTTGAGGACAGAAGACTTTATTTCCAGGGCCTGCCATGGTTGGAGGGTGGCTCGCAGCTTGGGACAGAGTACCAGCTCTTGGAGGGTGGCCTACAGCTTGACAGAGCACCAGCTCTTGGAGGGTGACCTACAGCTTGACAGAGTACCAGCTCTTGGGCCTCTTTTCCCTTGGGTCCTCGGGGGACTTTTCTGTGAAGCCCCGAGGTGAGAAGGCAGCCTCAGGTCACCAGGCAAGACGCTGCCAGATCTCTTGTGCCGCCTCCAGGGTGCAACCCCAGGAAACCGTGGAGGCGCCTCATCACTGTTGTCTCGCTGCCTGGTCAGGTGCAGGGTTTGGGGCCTGTGTTCCCACAGGTCACTGCTGAATGCTGGCTGAATTAGCAAAAAGCGGGCCTGTAGGGTGTCCTGGGACCCAGCCGCACCCTTTGGTCTCAGCCCTGTGGCGGCTCTCAGAACTGCCCCTAGCCCCACAACAGGTGCGCCAGGACACCATGGTAACCACCATTCACTGCCTCTTGGTTCTCTTGACAGTTTTAAAGCATCGGGCTGGATCTCGCGACCTTCCCCCTCAGACTCCCCCGTGTCTCTGCGTGTGTCTACGAAGGCGTCCTGGACTCACTCCCCAGAGCGGCGGTGGCGGCGGCGGCGGCGGCAACTGCGGGGAGCTGGGGCAGGCATTAGGTGCGGGAGGGGGTGGTATGTGTGCTTGCTAGCTGGGCAAGAAAGCAGCACTGGACGTGCCCCAAGGCCACACGTGCCTGGTCAGGCTGGCTTCTGATGCTCAGTCCCCTGGGCCGGGACAGGTTTTTTTTTTAACGTCTTGAAATTTAAACTCTGTGCTTGTAGGAGACTGTAACCTTTTTGTCTTTTTTTTTTTTTTTTTTTTTAAAAAAACAACCTCCACCTCCAGTGGCCGTGACTGGTCCCAGTGATTGTACCTTATTGGTCGCCGTGGGTCTGGGCGGGCCTGGAGCCGAAGGCGACCGTTCTTCCTCCCAGTGCCACCCCAGGCGGGGAGCAAGGAAGGTTTCAACTCCAGTTCCTCTCCCTGGCCCTCTAACTCCTGAGCCTCCTTGGGCCAAGCAGAAGTGGTGGGGACCCTCTGCCAGCTTCCTAAGCTCTGCCTAAGGATGGCCAGCCAGCACTGGCTGGGGACAAGGGCTGAATGGGTGACCACCAGCCATAGCTAGAAGCTGCAGCCCAACAGCCAGGCACCTTTGGCTGCAGTGGCCACCGGTGGCCTCCCAGCTGCGAGGGGCCACCCTTTGGCCTTGTCTGTCAGAGCAGTGCCCGCGCTCAAGGTAGAGGTGAGTCCTGCAGCGCTGCCTGGCCAGGCCTCGTGCCTGCTCTGGCTCCTCTGCTCCCACGCGCGCTGTCTTCTCTCCTGATTCTGGTGGACCTCCCTCCCCTAATTAAAGTCTCTTCTTGCCCCTTTGGGGCTGCATGAGGTCTGTGCTGTGTGTGTGTGTGTGTCGGAGGAGGGGCAGCCTGGCTTTCTGCCCCTCGGAGCAGGCGCAGTCTTGTGATTGGTCCTGCTGTGATCCCTGCCAGTGGCCCCAGCCCAGAGAGCTCCTCCGGGGTGGGCCAGGCTCCGTCTGTTTCTGAAACTGCTCTCGTTGACTGTCGGGAGCTGCCTGCTGTCACCGGATGATCTCATGTGGGCTAAAATGATCCCATTTACAGATGAGAAAAACGAGCGTTCGTGAGACCTGAGTCTGTCAGCCGTGGCGAGAGGGTAGACGTCTGTCTGCTGAAGCAGCCACTCCACACGCAGCTGTTTATTTCAGTGATGGGAAGTTTACAATTGTGTTTTAGTACCCCGGTGCCGTGTCAAATGCTCGGGAGCGCAGATGAGCAGCACAGAACGGACGTTCTGTCCTCACAGAACTGCTGGGTGGAGCAAAACAAGCGGAGCCGTCTGAGTCCTGACTTGGTTCTGGATGTGAACGGGTTTCTCGTACTGGGGGCCTCAGTTTCTGTAGAGCGGGGAAGTGGCTGAGCGGCCCCTGCCGCAGAGGTGTGCGTGAGCATTCCCCCGGCCCAGGCCCAGGCCCAGCGGGCCGGCCGTGGAGGATGCTGTCCCGCCTGGAAGAGTCGGGGATCTGCTGAGCTGCGTGTGTAAACAGACTTAGGGTTGGAAGTCAGGGGGCCCTGGGAGAGGCATCGTCTTAGGAGAGGGTATCGGGAAAGCTTCCGAGGTGGCCTTGGCGCCGAGCTCTCCAAGGGCGTGGAGAGGACAAGGTGGTGGAAGGGGAGGAAGGGCTGGGGTGGGGGCACCTCAAGCAGCTGTCCTTTGTGACACTACCTCTGTGACCTCCCTGTCCCCTGGCTTGCTGAATGAGGCACATGGCTGCATTCTAGCTTTGCAGTGAATGGGCAAGGTGCTCCCAGTGGAGCTGGATGGCCGCGGGGGTATGGCAGCTGGGCACTCGGCAGCTCTCACAAGAGGGCATTGTCGGTTCGAACCAGGCAGAACCCTCATTTTTCACAGATCTCTCTCCCAAGGTCCAAAGTCCCTAAAACCAGGTTTGTAGCCGGATGAGAGTACACTGGGTGATTGCCAGGCCTCTCCCAGGGGCCCTGCCTCTTGGCAAGCCCAGTCACCAGCCTGCGCAGGGGTGGGGGGCAGGTGTTGGAAGGTGGTCTCTGGTTAGTCTGCCAGGCAGGTAGGTGGGGGACCCAAGTTCCCTGCAGAGCAGCTGCATCCTGTGGCAGACAAAACTAGCCACTCGGACCTGTGTCCCCTTCCCCGGACTGCGCTTGCCGTGCTGCCCTTGGGTGCTGTGCTGAGCAGCAGACAGCCCTCCGAGGCGGGGTTCCAGTGTTGCTTCTCTAATTGGAGGCAACTTACGTAACATCTTGCAGCCTTATCTCTCCCCTGTGATGCTTTGCCTCTGGTCTCCAAAAAGGTTACTTAATGATCTTGGCCTGGGGTAACTAGTTTCTGCTCTTAATTTCTCCCTCAGTCGACCCAAATGGTGATCTGGGTTTTGTTTTTATTTTCCTGTTTCCAAGTCACTGGGAGTGGAGCTGCGAGCTGCACTTTGTCCGTCCCCCTCCCCCCCCCCCCCCCCGGCCCCATCAGCTGCCCTGGCTTTGTCCCCAGTCCTTACCTTCACAGCCCCTTGCAGGCCCTGTGGGTCCCATCTGGCCTCCCCAGGGCTGTTGCCTGGAATGCTGCTCCTCTGGGTTTGCCCTGGTGACTCCTAGCTTCCGGCACATTTTGAGAGCATCTTTGATGGCCACGCCTAGCACCTGCCTCTTTCCTGGTTTCGGTGCGTGCCTTGTTCCTTACCCTTCCATCCCTTTACTTTTTTTGTTTTCCCACGTTGGGCTTTAAACTCCTTGAGGTCGGGTATCATCTGCAGAACGACCCAGGCCCCTGGGCCCCAGGCACACAAGTGTGCGTGCCAGAATTAACCGACAGAACAGCGTGCAGCTCTGCCAACCCTCAGCTCCCGTTTAGCAGGGGTGTGTGGGGCAGCAGAGGCCCTGAGCCCAGCCCCCTAGAGGAAGGGGGGAGGGCGACAGGTCCCGAACTCGCCACCCACATTCTGTGCCCAGAGAATGGTTTCCAGGGAACAAAGGGCGGGGCTGGAAACAAGGGCTGAGCTCGCAGAGGCTGTGGCGCGCCGAGGGAGGCAGCAAGGGCTCATGCAGGGCCCTGGCGCGGCCCTGCTTCTGTGCGCGGGGGAGCTGGGGCCCGCACGCCTGGGCTCCACCGCCTGGTACCGCCCAGAGGGCGGCTCGTGGGGCGGTTGGCCACGGGAGCTGCAGCTGCCTGAGCCCCGCATCAGTTCCGCCGCCCCTTGGCCCTGGGCGAGCCACTCCCAGCGGCAGCTCAGGAGGCTGCCACCGCCGCGGAGGCTGCCATGGCTTGGGCCCGCCTCCGCCAGGCCGGAGGGGGACTGCGCAGGCGGCGGCGAACGGCAGGCCGGCAGCCCCGCCCCTGCGCGCCCTCTCGATCAGGCCTTCGAGAAGCTTGCCCAGGGCCCCCACACCCCGAGCGCCGCAGGTCCCCGCCCCCTCGGCCCCGTGCACGCTCCGACCCTGGATGATGCCCCGCTGCGGGACGGTGAGCCCGTGACGGCCGCGAGGACGCGGACACTGGGGCGGAGGGGAGAGGAAGACGGGGCCTCAGGCTACGCCCCAGCCCCAGCCTACCCTACTCCGCCTCTTTCTGCAGGTTCCCTCTGGGGAGGAGTCTCCAAGGCATCTCACCACATGGGCCGGCTCAAAAATGCCAAACTCCACGTGGAGAGGGCTGTCAAGGTCAGAGGGTTGGTGGGGGACTTAGGGCCCGGGAGGTGGCTCAGCCTGCCTGCCTGTACTGTGTTCAGTACAGGATGCAGCTACCTCCACGAGGCCAAACTTGGTGGGCTGGTCTGTGAGCAGGTGCACGTTCCCCTTCCCCCTTCCGCTGCCTCTGCTCTGGTTCCCTGAACTCCCCTCCCATGGGAAGACGTGGAGGCTGCCGGTGACCTCTCCAGGAAGTCGAATCCAATAGCCCCTTTCAGGCCCTCCACACTTTGCTGCCCACCCTGGCCCCTTGGCCATCTGCCGTCCGCGTGCACACTCCTGCTGTTTGTCCCAGGTTGCTGCTTTCCAGTTGCCTTTTTTTTTTTTTTTTAGCTTTTTTAATTTTTATTTTATTTTACGACAGGCAGAGTGGACAGTGTGTGAGAGAGGAAGGTCTTCCTTTTTCTGTTGGTTCACACACACACACACACACACACCCAGTGGCCGCTAAGGCCACTGAAGTCAGGAGCCAGGTGCTTCTCCTGGTCTCCCGTGCGGGTGCAGGGCCCAAGGACTAGGGCCATCCTCCACTGCCTTCCCGGGCCACAGCAGAGAGCTGGACTGGAAGAGGAGAAACCAGGACAGAATCTGGCACCCCGACCGGGACTAGAACCTGGTGTGCTGGCGCCGCAGGTGGAGGATTAGCCTATTGAGCCGCGGCGCTGGCCTTTTTTTTAGCTTTTAAAATTTATTTGAAAGACAGTGACAGAGAGAAAGAGATCTTCCATGTGCTAACTCACTCCCCAGATGTGTACAATAGCCAGTGCTGGGCCAGACCGAAACAAGGAGCTGGGAGCTGCCTCCCGGGGGCTGGGAACCCGGTACTCGACCTGCACCTCCGTGCCCTTTGCCTCCCAGCCTGGCAGATCCAGACCCCTCCTTCTCCACCCAGAGAAGCTGTTGTTTCACTCCATCCCACACCAAGTGTGATGTCCCTGTCCAAGTCCGCTGTTCCCAGCCCCTGGCCTTGCCCATGGCTGAGGTGCTCAAGCCAGACTGATCTTTTCTCTGTTCACGCACACATCTCCTCCCCGTGGTCTCTGTTTCCAACGTGGATCTCAACTCTCACACCGTCGCCCATCCCTGCTGTAACCAGCCACTTGCTTTTTTTTTTTTTTTTTTTTTTAAAGAACTATCAGCCGGCGCCGCGGCTCAATAGGCTAATCCTCCGCCTTGCAGCGCCGGCACACCGGGTTCTAGTCCCGGTCAGGGCGCTGGATCCTGTCCCAGTTGCCCCTCTTCCAGGCCAGCTCTGCAGACTGAATGGGGACCCCAAGGAGCCCAACAACAGGGGGGGACTGCGGTCTGGTGCTGTGGCGCAGCAGGCTAAGGCAGTGGAGGATGGCCCAAGTGCTTGGGCCCTGCACCCCATGGGAGACCAGGAGAAGCACCTGGCTCCTGCCTTCGGATCAGCGTGGTGCGCTGGCCACAGCACGCCGGCCGCGGCGGCCATTGGAGGGTAAACCAACGGTGAAGGAAGACCTTTCTCTCTGTCTCTCTCTCTCTCTCTCACTGTCCACTCTGTCAAAAAAAAAAAAAAAAAAAAAAAAAAAAAGATTAAAAAAAGAACTATCAGAACTTGAGCTGGCTGTCCGTTACAGGGTGCTGATGTCACAAGTGGCAGCATACCCCACTAGGTCCTAACACTAACCCCTACCCACCCTCCTTCCTTGGTGCTGTCATTGCTCTCCTGTGTAAACCACGCAGCTTTCTAACTGGGCTGCCTCCCCTTGGTCCCTCTGTCTGTACTTGGATGGCCTGCGGCCCCCTCTTCATGCTGCTCTCAGTACAAGCTGAAGTGCGTTCCCGGCCAGCAGAGCCCCCTGCAGCCCAGCCACCGTCTCCTCCACCTCCCAGGGTCTGCCCGCCCTGGCGTCCTTTCAGCTCCCGCTGAGCTCTCTGCAGCAGTGAGGCCTGAGCAAGTGCTGTCAGCCCGGCCCAGGGCTCCCTGCCAGCCTCCCTGACCGTGTACAAGGGGTCTTTCCAAGGCTCATGGGAAATGCGCATTATGAAAAACTATGTGTGGATTTCAAGGAATCTTGCACCAAAATAAACTTGCCTTTTAATTCCATTTTCCATGAACTTTTTGCAGTCCACTTGTATTCCATTTTGTTAGGATCTATTTTATTTGAAAGGCAGAGTGAGAAACAGAGAAGGCCCCCACCTCGTTTGGAATGCCAGCGTTTTGGTGGCTTAGCCTGCTGCGCCACAGCGCCAGACCGCAGTCCCCCCCTGTTGTTGGGCTCCTTGGGGTCCCCATTCAGTCTGCAGTTTCTGGAGCCAGGCGGCTCTTCCACGTGACCACTGTGTGAGCCCTTCAATCTGCGTTTGTTTCATAGCTGCTAACATGGGGGTAACTCTAACAGAAGTGCACGATGCTGTCAGCAGTGCCCTGAAAGCACTGCCCATCACGTGATGGATGGGCAGCACAGGTGGACTGTCACTGCTGCATGTGTTTGTGAGCGTCTCTCCCTGTTGATGAGCCATGTCTGTCTCCTGCTTGAAGGCAGAGACCGCACGCCCGGCCCGCCATTGCCCCGCCATTGTCTGGCGCTCAGGCAGAGTTTCCTGAGCAAGTCGTCCCTGCTCCCCTTACAGCAGAAGAAGGTCTTTATGATCCAGGGCCACTACCCGGTGATCCGCTGTCTTTTGCGCCAGAGGGGCTGGGTGGAGAAGAGGATGGTCCATCACATGAACGCCAGCACGCTGCTGCCACCCCACAAGGATCTGGATAGCTCAGGGGTGGGGGACAGTGACACCCCTGAAGATGGTGAGTAGAGCCCCCTCCCCTTCCGCAGGCTGCCCCCACCCCCGTGGGTCCCTTTCCTTTGGGTCCCCCGGTCCTGGGGCTGAGGCCTGATGGGTCTTGAGGCAAGGACAGGGGCCTCATCAGCTCTGCACCCACAGAAGATGACGATGCAGATGAAGAGTTCCAACCACCACCGCCCTTCAGCTTCGAAAGTTTTCTGGAATGTGCTGACGCAGAGGGGACACACGCCTTAATGGTGAGGGCTGGGGGCCAGGATGAAGCAGGGGACTGGCAGGGGCTGTCTCATGAGGGCAAGAGCCCCGGGGTCCAGCAGGGTCTTCTCGGGAAAGTCCTTTCCTTCTCTGGGCCTCAGTTTCCCATTGGTCAGGAGAACCGATTTCTTGTGGAAAGACTGGGCAGGCCTGCAGAGTGGTGAGGGACTCTGTGGGGGGCGTCAGAAGCTGGCGTGGTCACCACACGTGCTAATGCCTCCTTCCATAGCTTGGGGTGGACACGGGCACAGTAGTGAAGTCATTTGGGACACCCGCATCCCATCGGAGCTGACTTGAGTCCTGCCCTCGCAGTTCCAGATGCTTGGTAGTGTACACCCTGGAAGCAGCAGGAAATGACTCGGATGTTTGGGTCCTTGCCACCCATGTGGGAGGCCTGGACTGAGTTCCTGGCTTCTGGGCATTTGTGGAGTGAACTAGCTGGTGGGAGCGCTGTCTCTCCTCCTTTGCCACCCGAAGGAATAAAAAAACCCAGAACCGCTCTACTGTTCCTCTCCATCATCGGCCCTTGGCGTGTGCAGGCTGCAGTGAGTGGCTCAGGCAGTTCTGCAGGAGGCTACTGTGGCCTTCTGGGTTATGTGGATGTCACGGGGACAGGGGTGCTTATCCTGGTGCCACTGCTTGGGACGCTGAGCTACGTGAAACTGCCCCTTCGCTGTGTCAGGGATTTCTCTGTGTGCTGCGAATTGTGTACGCTCAACCTTGTGAGCCTTCGGGCAAGTCTCTCACTGCTCCTTCGTCTGTGAAATGAGTACTGAGCCCCCTGCCAGGGTCGTGGTGAGGAGCAGTTGAGATGACCTGGGAAGTGTGGGGTCCGTGCGAGAGTGCCACCCGCTGTGTGCCCGTCAGCCTGGACTCACCTTCCTGCACTGGGCAGGCCACTGATGGCCAGGGGCCGGAACAAGGTGTGGCGTTCAGTTGTGCAGCCTGGTCAGTGCTTAGGGGCACCAAGAGGGGCCAACCGCTGGCCTGTTTCCTGCTCACCAAGCGTGTGACCTCGAGGGGTGTGTTTCCTTGCACGCGGGCGGGGGTGTGGCAGCACCGTCTCCCCTCTGTTCTCCGCGCTGCTGTGTGTGCAGGATGGGAAGAGGCCACCCTAGCCCGAGCCACCCACACCAGCGTCCCCATCTCCTCCCCGTTTAGTCTCGCATGGTTCGCAACGAGACGCCCTACTTCATCTGGACGACTCGGCGGGACGTGCTGGACTATCGCTTCCTCTCCAAGGATCAGATCATAAACCACTATGCCCGGGCTGGCGCCTTCACCACCAAGGTGGGCTCCCTGGGAGGGGCGCGGGGCGGCCTCTGACCCCGGCCCTTGGGCTGACAGCCGTGCTCCCTGCTGCTCGTCAGCAGGAGAGTTCTCCAGAGAGGGTGAGGTGCACAATTCAGGATCCAGAGGCAGACCGGCCTCAGTTCAGATCCAGCCCCTGCCGGGGGCCTTGCACGTGTAGCCATAGTGAGGAGATGGGCTCCAGGATTCTCGTGGGGTCTGGAGCCAGAGCAAACTCCAGGTCTGGAGTCTGTGAGCAAGAGGGTCCGCACCTCCTAAGCAGAGCACGTCAGGCTGGTGGATCTGTTCCGCCTCCCCGGGCCGTTTAGCAATGATGTGGCCTCTCTCAGCCCCACTTTATCTTTAAATAAGGGTGCCAGTAAGGCCCGCCTTCTAGGGTTGTGACCCGGAGCCGAAGAGCTTTGTAAGTGGGGTCTGTCGTTGTAGGATTCCTAAAGGTGGCCAGTGGTTGGGGATGTGAGAGTGGACGGGACTGGTGAGGAGCGTCATGTGCACAGGGGGTGACTCAGGCATCTGGAGAGAGCTGTGAGCACATTAAGGCAGGTGACAGCTCTGAGAGTGTCCCGGTGGGGCCTCTGCACGTCCTGGACACGTGTCAGTCCCGCGGAGCTCTCCGGGCAAGTCCCGCCCTGCCCCTCAGCAGCTGACTCCATAGGTGGGCCTCTGTCTCAATCTGCGCAACTTGCCCTGGTTTGATGAGGCCGATGCTGACTCCTTCTTCCCACGCTGCTACCGTCTGGGGGCCGAGGATGACAAGAAAGCCTTCATAGGTAAGGAGACTCCCATGGCTGTGCCTGCACCCTCAGGCCCAGGGCAGCGCTAAAGCTCGGCTCGTGTTGGAGAGCCGGGGCCTCTCCCTGCCCTCGTCTGCCTGGCAGATCTCCTGCGTCCCTTTTCTCATCTCCCCACCGGGCCCTCCCGCAGTGAGTCTTCCAGCATCACCAACCCTCTCCTAAACAAGCCGGAGTAGCTTAGTTGTATTCTGGAGCAGGTCCTAAAAGTCATTCTATTGATTGACCTGTGTCACTTCCATTGGCTGGATCAGGGTCTAAAAGAAGTTGTCAGTTTGGGTTTCTAAGGGAGAATACGTTCCAACTCCAGGCTATGTTGTATTCCCGTCAGAATTTAGATCCAGGGTTTAAATTGTGTTCCCAGTCTAAACTAGGTTCTGGTCCTCGGTCCAGAGGAATTATCAAAAGTGGATCCGGAACGGGAGAACTCGGGTTCTGAAGGCAGTTGTGGGCCAGGTCAGCTCAGGTCCTTGGCCTGGTTCTTCAGCCGAAACAGGATCCAGGATCCAAACCAGGTTGTAGAGTCAGAAAGGTGGGGTCAGGTTCCAGGTCCAAAGTGGGGCAAGTGATGGTGAGGTTCCGGAACCAGAACAGGCATCAAGCCTGCGGGCTGAGCAGGGTATTCCCTGCCCCGGGAGCAGAGGACTTCTGGCTGACAGCTGCCCGCAACGTTCTCAAGCTGGTGGTGAAGTCCAAATGGAAGTCATACTCTGCCCAGGCCGAAGAGGAAGAGGCCGCAGGTGGGTACTGCGTTGCCTCCACTCCCCTGCCCACTTACCCTGCCATTCGTCTCCACATCTGTGCCCATCTGACACAGCTTCCCACCACCTTGTCCATCTATCCACTTGTCCGTCCATTTCCCTACCCATCCATCCATCCATCCCCTGTCCCGTCCACTGCCTGCTGATGTCCTCATCACCTCCCCGCCATCAGAGATTCCTCTTCCATCTGCCTGCTCCCCACTCTCCTAGCTCTCCTTCCACCATCTGCCTACCCCGTGTCAGCCTCTTCCTACCCACCACCTGTCATCCTCCAGTCCGTCTCCTCGTGCATTCTCAGTCCCAGTCACCACACACCCGTCCTCCTAGCCTCATTCAGCCCTCCAGAGGCGTGGCACCTTACAGGGGTGAGGCTGAGAGGGAGCCTGGGGGCAGCAGTGAAGCCAGGAGGTTTACAGTGGCTGGAGGACCCCTCGTGCTGAGTATAAGGAATGGCAGTTAGGAGTGGAAGGGTTTCCCGAGGACCCACCGTCACTGCTGGCCCCGCGTCACGTGCCCTTTCTCTCCTGGACTTCGCATCCACACGTGGGCGCCTCCATTCTGGAATCCGGGGTCTGTCGGCGCTGAAGCAGCTCTCTGGGGAGGGGGCGACCCTTGCTTTCCAGGGGGAGGCTTCCCGGCTGCTGTCTCCTGGGTGTGTCGGGTGCAAGGAAGATTGTATGTACCGTGATGGGGCCCAGGGCCCTCATGCGGCCAGACGCCCCTGGCTGCAGCTTCCGTGGTGGTGGGCTCAGGAATAGGTCAGGCTGCGGGGCTTGGCGAGCCTCAGGATTTTCAGGGCACTGCCAGTGTTTGGGAGTGCGTCGGCCTCACACGTGGTAGCTTTGCACACGTGGTTGGTAACTGCTGCCGAGAACGAGGGTTGTCGGAGTCTATTAGGACATTGCAAGTGGCCCAGATTTCTGTTACACGTTAGACCCTCGGAAGTCACGTCAGACCTGAGGGAGGGGTTCGTACAAACCTGGATTCACCTGGGCTGGGGTTCCCAGGTGCGTTTTAGACAGGGCCAAGTGTAGGAGAGGTCCGGAGGTGGAGAGGCCGCAGGTGTGTGCTGGGGATCCACGGGCCATGGAGGCCCTGGGGTGTTTAACAGGGATCCTCCAGTGAGCCATGGGGCCTGGGACAGACACACCCCGGAGCAAGTGAGGAGGTCTCCGGTGAGTGACAAGTCCCAGGGCAGCAGGAGGCTGTTTGCAGGGGGACGCCTCAGGTAGGTGATAGGCCTAGGGGCAGTGGGCGCTGTGGCTGTGCCAGGTTGCCTGCTGCGATGCAGAATAGTGACACAGCTCCCCATCTCTGCAGGAAACAAACAACCTAAGAAACAGAAGAAGCCTCTCGTTGTGTCCCCCGAGTTCGTGGACGAGGCCCTGAGTGCATGCGAAGAGCACCTTAGCAGCCTGGCCCACCTGGACATCGACAAGGACGTGGGGGCCCCGCTGTGCTGGAGCCCCGAGGGCTGGTCCTTCTTCCTGCAGCGCTACTACCAGGTGGTCCAGTGAGTACCTGCAGTCGGGTGTGGGCGGGCCTGGTGTCTGGTGAGGGCCCTCCGCCTCCTAAAGCCCCCAGCTCTGTCAGCCACTCTGCTGCTCAGGAACCCTGAAGGCCCCCGCAGCTGCCATGATGGGGCGCAAGCCCCTCTCCCTGGTTTTGGCATAGTGCAGTTCCAAGGGTCGTGGGCTGTGTGGCCAGGCGCTCCTGAGTTCAGGTCCTGGCTTTGCAGCTTCCGAACTCTGCAGCTCAGGAACGTGAGCTCCGCTTTTCTCAAATGGAAAATGTAGTTTTCAAATAATCTCTGCCTCAAGGGTGGATCAACAGGAAAACCTGCAGTGTGTTTTCAGCATGGGCTCATGGAATCCACTCCCAGAACAGGAACTGAACTCATCGGTCTAATCCTGGAGGCTGTTTCCCATAGAAGGGCGCACAGGCTGCAGATTCTATGGGAAGTGCAAAACTTGGTGAGAAAAGGGCCTTTGTGCTCAGTCAAGTTTGGAAGAAATCAGGTTACACGAAGTCAAACGACTTCCTTAACACAGAAACTTCTGGAACTATTAGTGTACACACTCGAGAGAGATGGGTACGCTGTGTGCCCTGTACATACAAAGATACTTCAAAAACTTCACGGAAAAAATGGCATTAAGAGGCTGGCACTGTGGTGTAGCAGGTAAAGCCACCGCCTGCAGTGCCAGCATCCCATATGGGCGCCAGTTCTAGTTCCGGCTGCTCCACTTCTGATCCAGCTCTCTGCTATGGCCTGGGAAAGCAGTAGAAGATGGCCCAAATCCGTGGGCCCTTGCACCTGCATGGGAGACCCGGAGGAAGCTCCTGGCTCCTGGCTTTGGATGGGCACAGCTCTGACCATTGCGGTCAGTTGGGGAGTGAACCATCGGATGGAAGACCTCTCTCTCTGTCTCTCTCTCTCTCTCTGCCTCTCCTTTTTTCTCTGTGTAACTCTGAATTTCAAATAAATAAATGGAATTAAAAAATAAATGTAGGGGTGGGCATTCTGGTGCAGCAGGTTGAGCTGCTGCCTGCGTTGCCATTAATCCCATATGAGTGCCAGTTCGAGCCTCAGCCACTCTGTTTCCGATCCAGCCCCCTGCTAATGTGCCTGGGAAAGCAGCAGAAGATGGCCCAAGGGCTTGAGCCCCTGTCACCCTTGTGGGAGACCTGGATGGAGTTACAGGCTTTCAAATAATAAATAATGAAACAAATTCTTTTTTACAAAGTTTATTTTGGTGCAAAAAGGTTTTTGACGTCATGCATATGATTGGTGTTGACGAAGTTCACGACAAACAAGTTCTTTCCATGACGCTGCCCGTAGTCGTTACATACATTTTTCATGAACTTTCTCGCGACCATTCGTATGCATAGATATCAAAAATTTCTTTTCAAAGATTTATTTATTTTAAAAGCAGAGGAACAAAGAGAGAGGAGAGACAGAGATCTCTCTGCTGGTTTTTCTTCCCAAATCGCTGTGGTGGCTGGGGCTGGGATAGGCTGCAACGCCATCTGGGTCTCCCGCATGAGTGGCAGGGGCTCATGTACTTGGGCTATCATCCACTGCTTTCCCAGGCACATCAGCAGGGAGCTGGACCAGAAGTGGAGTAGCTGGGACTAAAACCAGCACTCTGATACGGGATGTGGGCGTCACAACGGGCTAACCTGCTGCACCACAACATTGGCCCCGCAGAAGTTTTTTGTGCCATAACAAGCTTGTATTTTAATTACAGTTTTTCAAAAAGTCTTTTTGTTTGTTTGTTTTTGAAAGGCAGAGTGACACAGAGAGCTCCCACCCGCTGGTTCACTCACCAAACGCCCACAGTGGCCGTGGCTGGGGCACGAATTCATTGCCAGGAGCCAGGAATTGAGTCCAGGTCTCCCATGTGAGTAGCAGGGACCCCGTTGCTTGAGCCCCTAGGGTGCATACTAGCAGGATGCGAGGACTGGGAGCAAACCCAGGCACTCTGATGAACCCTGTGCCGAGATGCTCACCCCATCCACGCACGTGACCCCGGCGCTCACCCTCACATCAGCGTGTTGAAGGGCAGTGTTTGTGGAACACACTTCGGGAGAGGTTCTTCTTTTAAAAGATTTATTTATTTATTTGGAAGTCAGAGTTACACAGAGAAAGGAGAGGCAGAGAGAGAGAGAGAGAGAGAGAGAGAGAGAGAGGGAGGGAGGGAGAGAGGTCTTCCATCCACTGGTTCACTCCCCAATTGGCCACAATGGCCAGAGCTGCGTTGATCTGAAGCCAGGAGCTTCTTCCAGGTCCTCCATGCAGGTGCAGGGACCCAAGCACTTGTGCCATCTTCTACTGTTTTCCCAGACCATAGCAGAGAGCTGGATTGGAAGTGTGTCGCTCCCCCTCTTCGTGGAGGAATGACACAAGACCCTGCGCTGTTCTTTTGTCTGCTCGGCCCTCCCCGGGTTTGCTGCTGGTTCTTCCCGGGTTGGCTACCGTCCCTTCCACCTCCATGGAAGGGCGGTTCCCCCTGCCACTTTCCCCACTTCCGCGGGGGAGCGGCACACCGCCGGCCGGCTCTCTCAGGGGTTGCACAGGTGTTCCTTCAGATAGATGTTCCTGGTGCATGTTGTCTCTCTCCTCCTTTATAGTCCTCTTCCACCAATCCCAACTCTGCTACCCACACGCCGAGTACGCTGCTCTCCTCCAATCAGGATCAGCTCCTGCTGTTTATTGGTTGAACTGGAGGCAGCTGTGTAGAAGCTGTTTTCTCCTCTCCCAGCGCCATATTGTGGGAGAGCAGATGCATAGAATAAGTCTTAATTCCAGTAACTTAGTCTAGTCCGAGTTGCTCCCAGTTGCTCCCTACAGAAGTGGAGCAGCTGGGACTCGAAGCGGCGTTCACATGGGATGCCAGTACTGCAGGTGGCTGCTTTACCTGCTGTGCCACAGCGCTGGCCCCGGGAGAGGTTCCTGACCAGGGAAGGAAGTATCAGCGATGAGACTGGCATGGTGTTAAGGACAGCTCACTTGGCAGAGGAGCTGGAGAGAGGCTGCAGGGAGGAGGGCCCTGAAGGCAGAGAATTCTCGCCAACACTGACTTCCCGAGCCCCTGCTAAGCCTGTGCCCCCTCCAGGGCCATGCAGCTGCAGGCAGGGGGGTGGTGTTGACAGGCAGGGTGGGCAGATCTGATTACTCATTCAGGGTCTGGGGCAGGGTGGGCAAATAGTTCATGGCCCCTGCGTGACCCCTTAGCCACCAGACAAGGCAGAGCTGCCCCCTCTTAAACTGAGTGTTACACGGCCACGCTAGGACACGCAGTGTCGGGCACACACGGTCTTTCTATTTCTAGAGTAGGGGCAAATTCTAGAGGGGTGTGTGGACTTCTGAGAAGTCGGGACTCCCGTGAAGCCCTGCGTCACACAGCAGGTACACACGGCGCCGAGCGGCTCAGCGCTCTTCATTCAGCCAGTGTGTGCTGCTGCACCACCCTGCCTCTAGTGATCTATCAATCTATCAATCTGTGCCTCACCACCCAGTCTTTTATCAAGGTCAATTCCCCACAAAAACCACAGGTTTTTATCTCCTTTTTACTAAGTGTAAAACCATATGGCTGGAGTTGGTGTTGTGGTGCAGCAGGTTAAGCCACCCCCTGCAATGCCGGCATCCCAAGTGAGCACCAGTTCCAGTGCCGGCTGCTCCCCTTCGGATCCACCTCCCTGCTGATGTACTTGAAAAGCAGCACAGGGGCCAGCGCTGTGGTGCAGCGGGTTAACTCTCTAGCCTGAAGCGCCGACATCCCATGTGGGCACCAGTTCTAGTCCCGGCTGCTCCACTTCTGGTCCAGCTCTCTGCTGTGGCCTGGGAAGGCAGTGGCAGGTGGTGCAGGTCCTTGGGCCCCTGATCCCACATAGGAGACCTGGAAGAAGCTCCTGGCTCCTGGCTTCGGATCAGCCCAGCCATTGCGGCCATTTGGGAGGGTGAACCAGCAGGTGGAAGACCTTTCTCTCTGTCTCGCCCTCTCACTTTCTGTAACTCTGCCTCTCAGATAAATAACTAAAATCTTTAAAAAAGAAGAGAGAGGAACCTTTCCTAAACTGCCCTTCACCCTTCACATGACACTTGCCTGCGCCACATCACAGGTACTTTACACCAGGGACCACGGAGGAGTTTGTTGGGACTTCGCGTGAAGGACTTTGCCAAGCTCCCTTCATCTGGTTGTTCCTGTTCCCGACACTGCCCCAGTGGCTACTGTCACCTCATTAAAAGAGGGAGCGAGGGGCCAGCTTTGTGGCATAGTGGGTTAAGCTGCTGCCTGCAACGTGGGCATCCCATATGAGTGCTGGTTCTAGCTATGGCTGCTCTGCTTCCAATCCGGCTCCCTGCTAATGGCCTTGGGAGAGCAGCAGAAGATGGCTCAAGTGCCTGGGCCTCTGTCATCCATGTGGGAGACCCGGATAGAGTTCCTGTCTCCTGGCTTTGGCCTGGCCCAGCCCTGGCTGTTGTAGGAGTAGATGAGAGATTCTGTCTGCCTCTCTGTGTCACTCTCCCTTTCAAATGAAATAAGCAGATAAGTCTTTAAAAGATAAAAAGGAGGTGGGCGGCCAGCGCCGTGGCTCACTAGGCTAATCCTCCGCCTTGCGGCGCCGGCACACCGGGTTCTAGTCCCGGTCGGGCGCCAGATTCTGTCCCGGTTGCCCCTCTTCCAGGCCAGCTCTCTGCTGTGGCCAGGGAGTGCAGTGGAGGATGGCCCAAGTGCTTGGGCCCTGCACCCCATGGAAGACCAGGAGAAGCACCTGGCTCCTGCCATCGGATCAGCGCGGTGCGCCGGCCACAGCGCGCCAGTCGTGGCAGCCATTGGAGGGTGAACCAACGGCAAAAGGAAGACCTTTCTCTCTGTCTCTCTCTCTCACTGTCCACTCTGCCTATTAAAAAAAAAAAAAAAGGAGGTGGGCATTTTTAAAATATTTATTTATTTATTTGAAAGGCAGAATTAACAGAGATTGAGAGAGATCTTCTATCCACTGGTTCACTCCCCCAAATTGCCATAAATGGAGTTGAGCTGATCCATAGCCAGGAGCCAGGAGCTTCTTCCAGACTCTCACATGGGTCGCAGGGGCCCAGGGACTTGAGCTGTCTTCTGCTGCTTACCCAGATGCATTAGCAGGGAGCTGGATTGGAAGTGGAACAGCCAGGACTTGAACTGGTGCCCATATAGGACGCCGGCATCACAGGCGGTGGCTTTACCCACTGTGCCACAACACTGGGCCCAGAGATAGGCTTCGTGACACAGCCAGTTAAGCTACTGCTTAGCACACCCACATCCATACCAGAGTGCTTGGGATCAAGACCCTGCCCCCAGCCTTCCAAACCAGCTTCCTGCTAGTGCCCCGGGGAGGCTGCAGGTGATGGCTTCACTTTTTGACTTGTTTTTACTCACATGGAAGACCTGTATGGAGTTCTGGCCTCCTGGCTTCAGCCTGCCCAACCCTAACTGTTGCAGGCATGTGGGGAATGAACCAGCAGACAGAAGATAATTTCTTTCTCTCTCTCTACCTTTTAAGTAAACATTGAGAGAGAGAGAGAGAGAGAGAGAGAGTGTTCTTCATGGCTGGAGACGCTCGAGGCTCAGATGTTAGATGGGTCAGCACCCAGTGGAGGCCTCCTCGTTGCTCTGTTGAAAGAAAGGAGAATCTGGGTGAGGCAGCCACGTGGGGTGCTCGGTGACTGGGTTCAGCTGCGGGTGTTTCCCATCCTGTGAGGAACAGGGTCTCTGACCTTGCGTCCTTGTCTGTTCAGCGTGCTTGCTCAGTGGGCTCCTGCCGGGGCGCTTGCTGAGCCGGCCGCCCGCTCACGTAACCAGCTTTCAGGAGCTCCCGAGGGGTGCCCCAGGCAGTGCTTGGCCATGGGAGTGCAATAAAGCACCGTACCGACATCCCCGCTCCCCCAGAGGTGCGACCCGTGAGAGGAAACAGACGGTCCCCATGTGAGCCTCTGTGTCTGGGGGGCTAGCTGATGGCAAGAGAGACCAAGCCAGGAGAGAAGCAGATGTGCTGAGGAGGCGCCCGCCTGTCAGCCAGTCTGCTGGGGAAGGGAGTGTGTCCCATCCTGGCTCAGCCTCAACTCAGGGTGGCCTGGGGCAGGTCTCTCAACTCTCCAGGCTAAAATGGAATGAGTAGAACTTCCCCAGCGGGGCTGTTGAATTAGTGGGAATTCCAGGGTAGTTCAAACAGTTCATGAAAAAAATGGAATTAATGATGTTTACTTTGGTGTAGAAAATTTTGAAATCCATGCTTTTTTTTCATTATACACATTTTCCATGAACTTTTTGAAGGCCCTCATGTGGAATGCCTTTGGTGCAGGGCCTATCACATACTCAAGCCCATCATTGGGAGCTAGAATGATTGGATTTTACAAGAGGCAATTTTTTGTAAGATTTATTTATTTATTTATTTGAAAGTGAGAGTTGCACACACACACACACACACACTCGCAGAGAGAGGTCTTCCATCCACTGGTTCTCTCCCTAATTAGCCCCAACAGCTGGAGATGCACTGATCTGAAGCCAGGAGCCAGAAGCTGCTTCTGGCTTTCCCACGTGGGTGCAGGCATCCAAGGACTTGGGCCATCTTCCACTGCTCTCCCAGGCCATAGCAGAGAGCTGGATTCAAAGTGGAGCAGCCAGGACTAGAACCGGCACCCATATGGGATGCCGGCACTGCAGGCAGAGGCTTTACCTCCTATGCCACAGTGCCGGCCCCCCAAGAGGCAGTTTTAACCTAAGAAGAGAGGTGGCAGAGCTGCGGAGTGGCGTTGTAGGGGAGCAGCTTGAAGGGAATGGACTCTGCCCAGCTCTCTCATTCCCATAGCCTGGGTGGCCAGAGTGGGGGAGTGGCGGGGAGGGTGGCAGGGAGGCTTGGAGAGACCCACCTGGGTCTCTGAGGGGAGGGCATGACTGTGGCTGGCTGGACCATGGCCGGGGGCCTGTGACTCCCCTTGTCCTGTCCACCACCTGCCCCCAGGCCCAGCCCTGCCCAAGTCCCGTCATCTCCCCACAGCGAGGGAGCAGAACTCAGGCACCGGGACGCCCAGGTCCAGCGCTGTGAGGACGTCCTGCAGCGGCTGCGGGCCGTGGTACCCCAGATGGACATGGAAGGGGATCGCAACATCTGGATCGTGAAGCCAGGAGCCAAGTCCCGTGGACGAGGTGGGGGTCAGCCCTTGCTCCCTGCACCTCACCCCGCGGTGAGGTTCCCCACGTGCGGCCCGGGCTCAAGTCCCAGCCCTGTTAGTGACACTCCACGTGTCCCCTCTCTGAGCTGTTTCCTCGTCTGTGACGATGCCGACACTTCCAGTGGAGTGCGGATTAAATGAAGGAGTGCCCTGGAAACTCAGCCTGGGGTCTGGGCCAGAGCCATCTCCCTGTAAAAGCAGACGCCTCCTCCCCTGCCTCAGAGTTCAGGTTAGCGCTTCAGGTGGCTTTGGTGACGCGGGCACTCAGTAGCTTGGCATCTCAGGGCTCTCAGGTTTGACCACTGCAACCTTGTGGGTTGTAGCAGAGTGGTTGGGGTCCTGGATGGTGGCAGCCACACCCACGAGGTCTAACCCAGGTGTCGCCGCTGTGGCGTCTCCTGTTGATGGATGGACTGTCTTGGACTTCCCTTCTCTAGTGGAGATACGTTTAGTGACTGATTCCTGTCGCAGGGGGTCAGATGGGGTCACATGTCCTGCTCCCTGTAAGACTTCAGGCAGGTGAGTCACGCTCTCCTGGCCTCTCCTTAGGGAGCCAGCCCTTCCGTGTGAGGACTGAATGAGTGAAAGGCGTGTGTAGTCAGAGCCTGTGTACGGCCGTTACTGTGACCGCCCAGCCAAGTTCAAGTGGCAGCCGGACAGGAGCGCCGGCAAGCTGGGGTGGTGCTCCAGTAGGGGCTCCAGAAGTGTGCTAACAGGCTTTTGGTACCAGATCGTGAAAATGCATGCTCATGACCCCAGCAGAAACCAGAGTGCAGAAAACTGGGAAGAAGCAAGCAGAAGGAGATAACTGCCGTTCACCTTCAGGTGTTTCTTTCTATGCTGTCTTCCATGCACTTGGAGTGTGTACACGTGTGTGTGCGTGCGCGCGTGTGTGTGCATGTGTGTGTGCACTTCACACAAAAGCACGCTGTTCCACACCTTCCCTTTTTCACTCTTTATAATCTTTCCATATCAGTTAGTACGAGACTTTTCTGTTTTGCAGCTTTTCTCTTAGCAATAGAACTTGGAAATCACTCCATTTCAGAGCTTGGTTTTTGTTCTCTGTTTTAAACATCCTTTTAGGGACCCTTTCAAATGTACACAGATGGAGACAGAATAAGACAGTGACTCTCCAGGTACCTAGCACCAAATGGTACCATTTATCTGTTTGAAAAATACTTAACTGAAGTGTCTGTAGGATACACTTCCTTGAAAAGGACCCGCGTCGTGGGCGTACACATCAGTGAAGTGCATCAATGAACGTCCCGCCCATGGCACCCAGGGTCAAGGAACAAGATACCTGCACCCTGCAGGGCCCTTCTTGTATCTCGGCCTCCCTGGAGTGGCCCCCATCCTGACCAGGATGTCTGAGCTGTGCAGAGAGGGAGGGAGGGTGTAGGCCCTCCTGGCTCACCGCGTGCTGCCGTGGAGGCTTGTGTCGTTGGACGCCCTGTCATAGACTTCCTTTTCTCGTGGAGAGTTTTTGTTGATTGATTCCTGTTGGAGGCAATGCTGTGAGGAGCATCTTGTGCAGGTGTCTTTGGACTTTTCCTTTTGTTGCCTTTGGGTAAATTCCTAGAAATGAAATTGCTCTGTCGGTCTGATCTTGGCTCATTCAAGGCAACCTGTTCTTGGCAGTCCTGCTGAGTGCGCTGTGGACATTTGAGACAAAGTCTTGTCTGGGAACCAGGCACAGTTTTGTCTGTGCCTTTTAAAAAAGTATTTACTTGGGGCCAGCGCTGTGGCTCAGTAGGGTAAGCCGCCGCCTGCAGTGCCAGCATCCCATATGGGTGCTGGTTCAAGTCCAGACTGTTCCACTTCCAATCCAGATCCCTGCTAATGTGCCTGGGAAAGCAGCGGAAGATGGCCCAAGTTCTTGGTCCCTGTACCCACGTGGAAGACCCAGAAGAAGCTCCTGACTTCTGGCTTCGGCCTGAGCCAGCCCTGGTCATTGTGGCCATTTGGAGAGTGAAACAGCGGATGGAATATTTCTCTCTCTCTCTCTCTCTCTCTCTCTCTCTCTCTCTCTCTCTCCTTCTCTCTCTGTAAGTCTTTCAAACAACCAAATAAATCTGAAAAAGATAAAGCAGAAAGGGGCCTGCACTGAGGTGTGGTGGGCTAAGCCTCCGCCTGTGGCGCCAGCATCCCATATGGACAGTGAAAGGTGACCCGAATGCTTGGCTCCCTGCACCCTGGTGGTAGGCCCAGAAGAAGCTCCTGGCTTTAAATTGGTCAGCTCTGGCTGTTGCAGCCATTTGAGGAGTGAACCAGCAGATGGAAGACTCTCTCTGTCTCTCCCTCTCTGTCTGTGACTCTACCTCTCAAATAAATAAATTAATAAATAAAAAAAAAAACCTGAAAATCATTTGACCCTATGTGCGAGGGTTTGGGGGGAAAAACCCACATATTTATTTATTTAAAATGCAGAGTTACAGAAAAAGGGAAAGACACAAAGAGGAGAGAGAGAGAGAGATATCGTCTGTTATCTGGCTCATTCTCCAAATGATCGCAACAGCTGGGGCTGCACAGGCCATAGCTAGAAGCTTGGAACTTCATCCTGGTCTCCCACATGGGTGACAGGGGCCCAGGCACTTGGGCCATCTTCTGCTGTTTTCCCAGCTGCATTAGCAAGGAGCTGGATCGGAAGTGGAGCAGCTGAGTCTCACTGCTCAGGTGGGACGCTGGTGTCACAGGGCACATCTTCCTCTGCTGTGCCACAGTACCAGCCTCGGCAGTGTCTCTGGCAGGTGATGAGGCTGCTTTGGGGGCTGAACCGTGAAGGAATGCGCCTGGTTTACAAGTGTGTGTGTTGGGGTTGTACCTTGCTAGCATCCAAACTGTGTGTGGAGGCCTGAGGTTCTTCACTCCTTAGGATGAGAGGCAGAATTAGGCTACATAACCAACAAGCAGTGTTGTGTGGGATATGGGCAAACACCTGGTATTCTACAGTCTTTCTGGGAACAGAAATTGGTTGCGAATTCCTGGCAGTATAAAATGAAGCCAGCATACACCCTAGGGGCTAGCAAATCTGCAGCTAGGAATTCGTCCCACACGTATGTAACAACCATGATACATACTGTTGTCATTGACTCAACCTTTACTCACACTTCCGGGTGCCAAGCACCCTTGCAGACACAGAGTGGCTTTATTCTGTGGAATCCCATGAAACCAACACGTGTGGGTCTCAAGCCCGCTTGCTGCCACTGGAGAAGGAAACACTTTTTATCGTGTGTTTTTTTGTATTGAAACTGGCTTTTGGCCGGCGCCGTGGCTCACTAGGCTAATCCTCCACCTAGCGGCACCGGCACACCGGGTTCTAGTCCCAGTCGGGGTGCCGGATTCTGTCCCGGTTGCCCCTCTTCCAGGCCAGCTCTCTGCTGTGGCCAGGGAGTGCAGTGGAGGATGGCCCAAGTGCTTGGGCCCTGCACCTGCATGGGAGACCAGGAGAAGCACCTGGCTCCTGCCTTCGGATCAGCGCAGTGCGCCGGCCGTGGCAGCCATTGGAGGGTGAACCAACGGCAAATGGAAGACCTTCCTCTCTGTCTCTGTCTCTCACTGTCCACTCTGCCTGTCAAAAAAAAAACCAAAAAACAAAAAACAAAACAACAACAAAAAAAACCCTGGCTTTTGTTTTTTATTCCGTTATTGGAGAATACATAATGTATATGCACATGCTTCACAAAAGCCCAAAACTCGTTACATTTTTATCTCTCTGTAGATTCCTTGTCAATCAAACCAAACTTAGAAACTTAAAACCTTGATGTTGCTACAGCTTCTCAGCTTTGGCAGAGGGAACGGGTTGCCGTGGAGGGGGGCGGCCTCGCCCCCTTGGCCCGCTCCGTTCTGTGCGGGGGAGAGCGTAGGGTGTGCTGCTCGTGGTGCCCAGCCTCACCCCTGAGCCCCGCTGCCCTCGCCCCTGTAGGCATCATGTGCATGGACCACCTGGAGGAGATGCTGAAGCTGGTGGACTGCAACCCCCTGATGATGAAGGACGGCAAGTGGGTGGTGCAGAAGTACATCGAGCGGCCCCTGCTCATCTTCGGCACCAAGTTCGACCTGAGACAGTGGTTCCTGGTCACCGACTGGAACCCGCTCACCGTGTGGTTCTACCGCAACAGCTACATCCGCTTCTCCACGCAGCCCTTCTCCCTGAAGAATCTGGACAAGTGAGTCCCACTGCTCAGTTCCCTGTGGGGCGCGGGACCTGGGGAGCCAAGAGGCGGGCACCGTGCAGCCCCATGGGGCTCCAGCCAGCCTCCCTCCCACCTGACAGCTACTCAGAGTGTGTGCCCTGTGCCTGTGTCACGTCCTAGACTCTCAGGGCCCAGTGCTGAACAAAACAGGATCCCAGCTCTAAGAGCTCTCGTTCTGGGAGGGACAGATAGACAAGCAGTGAACACAGGAGTACAGTTAACTAGCAGACGGAGAGCTGACCTGGGCTACGGGGAAGGAAACGTCTCACAAGGCAGAGGGTGGTCAGGAGGTGTTCGAGAGGAGAGAGGCAAGATGCAGTGCTGCTGTGGGGTAGAGGCTGCAGCTTCCAGACTGTGGCTTTGGTCAAGCAAAACCTCCCTGTAAGCCCCAGTGGAGCCCACCTGGAGGATGGAGGCACCAGTGTGAAGTTCAGTGACGGGCACTTCACGTGTGATGCAGGCTTTGTGTACACAAATATGTAAGCACCGTGTGTCTGCTCTCTCACTCTTGATAAAAGCTGGCGGAGCGGCTACTGTTACAACCCCGTTTCACAGATGCCGGGAGCACGCAGGCTTAGTGACTCGCCTGAGACCTCACACAAGCCAGTGCTGAAGATGGTGCCTACAGGGCCGTCCTCTTACCCGTCTTCTGTCTTCCAGCACTGGGAGGGCTAAGGAGAGGAGGCACAGAGCATTCAGTGTAGTGCCCAGCTGCTGCTCCTCAGAGGGGCCCGACTGTTCCTGACCCTGGAAGTGTGCTGGGCACAGGCCTGGGTCCTTCCCTCCCCCTCCCAGGTAGGGTCCTCTGTGTCACTGGACTGTTCTAGCTCAGCTTTCTGCTCCCTGCCCTAGCGCGGTGCACCTGTGCAACAACTCCATCCAGAAGCACCTGGAGAACTCGTGCCGCCGGCACCCAATGCTGCCCACGGACAACATGTGGTGCAGCCAGAAGTTCCAGGCCCACCTGAAGGACATGGGGGCCCCCGACGCCTGGTCCGGCGTCATTGTGCCTGGCATGAAGGCTGCCGTGATCCACGCGCTGCAGACCTCGCAGGACGCCGTGCAGTGCCGGAAGGCCAGCTTCGAGCTCTACGGGGCGGACTTCCTGTTTGGGGAGGACTTCCAGCCCTGGCTGATCGAGATCAACGCCAGCCCCTCCATGGCGCCCTCCACGCCCGTCACGTCCCGGCTCTGTGCCTGCGTGCAAGCGGACACCCTGCGCGTGGTCATCGACCGGCGGCTGGACCGCAGCTGTGACACGGGGGCCTTCGAGCTCATCTATAAACAGGTGAGCCGGGCGGGACCCCAGGGCGTCAGCCTCTGTGCTGGGTAGCCCCCCACTGAGGGCAGGCCGCTGTGCTCAGACCAGGCTCAGGGCTCGGTCCTGCCACGCTGGCCTAGTGCAGCTGCTTGCCCTCCGGGGCCTCAGCCTCCCTGGGCAGTGGCTGTGCTGCTGTCTTTCTCCTGGGCTTTGGGAGAACGAAATGTGGGTACTTTGAGGGGTCATCAAGCAGTTCACTGGAAATACGTGTTATGAAGAAAACCACCTGTGGATTTCAAAATCTTTTATACCAAAAGAAGCCTTTTTTAGAAACAGAGAAAGGGAGAGAGTACCCATCTACTGGTTCACTTCCCAAATGACTGCAAAAGTTGGGGACCGGGCTGGGTAGGGCCAGGAGCTCAACCCATGTCTCCTGTATTAGTAGCAAGAATCCATTTATGGAGCTGTCACTTCCTCTCTCCTAGCATCTCATTAACAGGAAGCTGGAGTCAGGAACCAGAGCCAGGTTTTGAACCTAGACAGTCTGACATAGAAAACTGGGTGTCTCAAGCGCTTAGCTAAGTGCCAGCCCCTAAACTTAATTTCTCGTTGTTTTTCCAATCACTGAGGTGCCCTCACATGTGTAGGGAAGTACAGGGCAGAGCATTAAGAGCACTGCCGGGGCTGGTGCTGTGGCACAGTGGGTAAAGCCGCCGCCTGCAGTGCCGGCATCCCATATGGGCGCTGGTTCAGGTTCTGGCTGCTCCACTTCCGGTCCAGTTCTCTGCTATGGCCTGAAAAGCAGAGGAAAAATAGTCCAAGTCCTTGGGCCCTGCACCCACATGGGAGACCCAGGAGAAGCTCCTGCTCCTGGCTTCAGATCAGCCCAGCTCTGGCTGTTGTGGCCGTTTACGGAGTGAACCAGCAGATGGACTGTCTTTATCTCTCTGCCTCTGCCTTTCTGTAACTCTGACTTTCAAATAAATAAATGTTTCAAATAAATAAATCTTAAGAGGCCGGCACCATGGCTCACTTGGTTAATCCTCCGCCTGCGGCGCCGCCATCCCATATGGGTACCGGGTTCTAGTCCTGGCTGTTCCTCTTCCAGGCCAGCTCTCTGCTGTGGCCCCGGAGGGCAGTGGAGGATGGCCCAGGTGCTTGGGCCCTGCACCCGCATGGGAGACCAGGAGGAAGCTCCTGGCTTCTGGCTTCGGATTGGCGCAGCACGCCAGCTGTAGTGACCATTTTGGGGGTGAACCAATGGAAGGAAGACCTTTCTCTCTGTCTCTGTCTATCTCTCTCTCACTAACTCTATCTGTAAATAAATAAAATAATAAACAAACAAACAAATCTTTTTAAAAAGAAAATGCACAGCCAGCCCCTGAGCCGTGGCTGCGACCCTGAGACTTTGGACCCAGACACGAGGGGTTTCAGCTTCCCTCTGTAGAGCAGTAATAAAATAGTGCCTACCTCCTAAGCTGTGAGGATTCAGGGATGGATGTAATGGAGTCCATAGTCCCTGGTACCTGGTCACTGTGACGCAGGGTTGGCCGTTGTGTTTATCACACTAAGCGTGCTAGCATGTTCATATAAAAGACCGCTTGTCCAGTGCCGGGATGTGCAGTAAAGGTCAGCTTGGTGGTGGCTGCTGTGTTGTACTGCTGCTGCTTCCACGCTCTTCCCAGAAAGAGATCGAAAGCTACATGAGGAGGGGTCTGCGCCCTGGAGCTGTCTCCCTGTGGCTGTGCAGTGAGGGGTCTGCGCCCTGGAGGTGTCTCCGTGTGGCTGTGCAGTGAGGGGTCTGCGCCCTGGAGGTGTCCCCCTGTGGCTGTGCAGTGAGGGGTCTGCTCTCTGGAGGTGTCTCCCTGTGGCTGTGCAGTGAGGGGTCTGCACCCTGGAGGTGTCTCCCTGTGGCTGTGCCTGGGGGTCTTATCCCTGGAGGTGATCTCCTCACATTGGTGCATTGAGGGGTCTGTGCCCTGGAGGCACACTGAGAATATCTGCGCGCTCTGTAGGCAAACCCACCCTGACCTCCTCCCCTACCCATCTGCGGCTGCTCAGGGCAGGGGGCTGCGCCCTGCTGGGGGTTTCCCCCATGGCAGTAGCACTCAGCTTCTGTTGAGGTTGGCTGCAGGGAGGGGCTGGCTGACCACGTGACCTTAGTGGCCTCCTCTTTGTGACAGTTACTTATAACATTTTATTTAAGATTTTATTTATTTATTTGAAAGAGTTATGGAGAAAAGGAAGCAAGATACAGAGAGAGATCTTCAATCCACAGGTTCACTCTCCAGATGACCGCAATGGCTAGGCCAAAGCCAGGAGCCAGGAGCTTCATCTGGGTCTCCCGTGTGGATGGCAGGAGGCTTAGCACTTGGGTCATTTTCCACTGCTTTTCCCAGGCCATCAGCAGGGAGCTGGGCTGGAAGTGGGCATGAACCGGCGCCCACGTGGGATGATGGCAGAGCCGGGGAAGGGTCCCACTGTGGTGCAGAGGTGTCCTTGCAGAGGCATGGCTGCCAGGGGCCCCTGCCCCAGAGGTTGTTCTGTGGCCTGGGCACCTGCCTTATCCCATGACCAGTTGTCCTCTGTCGGCCTCCATTGCTGATTGGCTTTCATTGTTAGGCCGGCATGAATCAAGGCGCACACCCAGCCCTGGTTGGTCTCTCGTCGTCCGAATCTGGGACGCCTCTGGAGCGTTCTCCACTGCTCGGGTCTTGGAAGGGACCCAGCAGTTGTTTGTAGAACGGTCCCATGCTCTGCACTGATGCGATTGGTTCTTGGTGGTGGTGTTGCACTTGGTCTTGTGTTGTCTGGATGTCCTGTAATGTAGATGCTAGGTCAGACAGCTTGCTGGGATTCGGATTGGATGTTTTTCGTTAGAGTGTCTCCTGATTACTGGTGTGAAACCTGACTGTGGGCTAAGGCAGCAGCTGCCAGATCTCACCGTGATAAGCTGCACCCTTCCCTTTGCAACTTTTAATGACACTGTAAGGTGAGATTTAGGCCTTATGCAAATTACAGTGTCCTGCCATGCTTTTCACTTGGTTGTTTTGATAGACAGTTTTGGTTCCTGCCTGTTCAGACAGTAAGGTTCTAATTCTGTAGGTACCTTCTCTGTTGGTTGAGACCCTTCTGCACAGGTGAGCTGGGGTTCTGGGGTGCGCACGCAGCCGGGTTTGTAACCAGCTCCCCGGTGTTGTGGTGTTTAGAGAGAATTCAGTCAGGAGCCCCTGCTGACACTGTAGACCCCTCAGGAGGGCCCCAGGCCTGAAGGAGGCTGCTAGCGAGGCCCAGTAGCCGCTCCTGGAACCCGGCCGGCTTAGGGGAACTTTAGACGGTAGGGGACACTTCCCTCTGCCCCGCCAGTCAGCTGCTCGCTGTCTGCACGCTGCCTTCTTTAAAAGCCCTCAGCCTCTGCTTGCTGTGGCTTGGGCTCAGCCGTCACTCCAAGGACCCCAAGCCCCTGACCTGTCTGGCATCCTTACTGAGCTTCTGTGCAGGAAGCTGGCCCTCGGCACCGAGCCACAGGCACTTGGGAGGGCGGTGGGAAGGAAGGTGCCGGGGGCGGCTGGCCAGGACTGCGCCGTTCATCCCGCTCAAGCAGCCCTTGGGGCTCTGTGACTGGGTGCCGCAGTGGGTCTCCGGGGCTGGCACCTCCCTGTGCCTCGGCCCGGCTGCTTCAGAAAACTTCTGTGCTCATTTCTGCCCTGAGTCCTGCCGGGCGGTGCAGTGCCGGTGCGCCGGTCTGAGCGGGCCTCGTCTCGTCTGCTTGCCCACAGCCCGTCGTGGAGGTGCCCCAGTATGTGGGGACCCGGCTCCTGGTGGAAGGCTGCACCATCAAGAAGCCCCTGGCGATGTGTCACCGGCGGGTCAGGGCCCGCCCGGCCCTCCCTCACCTGCCGACTCAGCGAGGCGCTGGGGAAGGCAAGGACTCTTCTAGGAACGCTGCTGGGCCCAGAAGCCAGGGACACAGGGAGAAGCCGGACAGCATGTCCACCACCACGGCCCCCGGAAAGGGGAAGAAAGGCAAGGCGAAAAGTGCCGCCGCCCTGGCCCGCCCCCGGCTCCGGAAGTGGGACCCCTCCGGCTCCAGGATGGGCTGCATTTTCACCATGACCTTTGGTAGTGGAGACAGGCAACCCCACCCCCTGGACAGATTGCCATTGAGTCCGAAGAACCCCCAGGCCCTGGGTAAGACCGTGCTCCCCACACACCCCAGTGTCCTGCTGTCCAAGCCCTGCCCCTGCCAAAGAGCCAGCAGTAAGAAGTAAAAGCCACCACTCGCAGAGCCTGCTTTCTAGATATTTCCAGCAGCCAGATGAGCAGTGTCCCTCCAGCCCGGGCACCCCCAGGCGGTTACACAGGAGCCAGGACTCAGTGCAGACTGCACTCTCCCCAGCCCAAGCTCGTCTCCCCGGGGCACTGCCCTTCCTCAGGGAGGGAACTGGTACTGGTCGAGCACCTAGCAGCCACGCTGCCCCCACCCAGCCAGCCTCCTTTGTCCTCCCAGCAGCCCAGCAAGGTGGGTGCTGCTACTCCCGTTTTCCAGCTGAGGGATCAGGAAGTTTAAGGAAGTTACCCGAGGTTGCACAGCTCAGAAGGGGCAGAGCTGGGATGCAGACCCAGGTCTGTTGGACTCCAAACCCTGTGTTCTTCCCTTGTCTCTGGAGAAGGACCCGGGAGGGCTCTGCGCTCGCCCCTCCCTCTGCCCCGCCTTCCACACCCTCCTTCTGGGGCAGCTGGTCAGCCCGGGGCCTCCCAGCCCTCCTCAGAGCTTCCCTTGCTCCCACAGCCCCTTACCACCTCCCCAGCCTCCACATCCAGGCCCGGCTGCCTTCTCCCCCTGGGCTCTGGCCCCAGGGGCGGGGTCTCAGGCTGCACCCCCACAAGCTGTTGGGCTCTAAGGCCCTGTCGACCACAGGCAAGGCCCTGACGACTCTACCTACGGCCAAGGTTTTCATTTCCCTCCCACCCAACCCTGAGCTCAAGCTGGCACCCGGCGTCCTGAAGCCAACAAAGGTGGGCCTTGAACGGTGACTGCCCCTGGTGGGCAGTGCCGGGCCCCCGGGCAGGGTCGGAGGGCCGCTCTCCAGACGGATTCCTGATCCTCTCCCTCTCTTCCCTCCTTTCACACCGAGGCTGCTGCTCCCCGGCACCTTCAGAGCCCCCGTCCTGGAAGGGCCTTGTGGCATCTGCCGTTTGACGTCGGAGCCCTCCCTGACACCCACAGGAAGGTCCAGGCCAGACGCGGTGACAAATCCAAGGCCAAGGCGTGCCCCATGAAGCAGCTAGGCCTCCCAGAACCCCTGTCCCTTATCGACACCTTCGGGGGGCTGAGGGGCATGGGAGATATGTGGCTAGGGAAGCCCCTGCTTTGATCCCACTTGCCCCCCGTCCTGGGTCCAGTGCCAAATAAAAGGAGCAGGTGAAGTGCTGCGGGCTCGGCTCTGCTGCTGTTGGGGGGCGAGGAGCGGGGGGCTCGGCTCTGCTGCTGTTGGGGGGCGAGGAGCAGGGGGCTCGGCTCTGCTGCTGTTGGGGGGCGAGGAGCAGGGGGCTCGGCTCTGCTGCTGTCGGGGGGTGAGGAGCAGGGGGCTCCGCTCTCTTCCCCAGGGTCAGAGCAAGAGCTGGGCCAACTCAGCAGCTCTCCCTCGCGTAAGGCCCACAGCTCCCACCGAGTGACGGACCCGGGCCTCCCTCTTGGATTTGCAGGGGGCAGAGGGGGAACCTCCATGTTCGAGGAGACAGTCTGGAGGGAGACGGGGCTTGCCCACGA
Source organism: Oryctolagus cuniculus (assembly GCF_964237555.1). NCBI lineage: Eukaryota > Metazoa > Chordata > Mammalia > Lagomorpha > Leporidae > Oryctolagus > Oryctolagus cuniculus. Next base: position 116,883,584 of record NC_091441.1, on the reverse strand, counting down.
CCGTGTGGCAGTGAGCGGGAGGCAGGGACGCACTTCCAGAACAGTCAGAGGTCAAGTCCCCAGCCCCAGGGGACGGATGAGATGGGCTGACAGCAGCATCACACTGTGTGGGCGTGGGAACACTCACAGCAGGAGGCACAGGGGAAGAGGGCAGGCCTTCCATTCCTCAGCCAGCAGCCACTGTCCCTAAAATAGCCAACAGACCACATCCTTGTGGGAAACAGTAACATTTTCCAGTTGTCTGTTCAGTGGTGGTCCCCGAGACGGCCTGTGCCTGGAGCCTGGGCTCTGCCCTCAGGAGAAAGTCAAAGGATGGACCTCGGAGGTCATCCTGGATGACGTGGGCAGGCTCTCAGTGCGACGGCAGGGCCCTTACGGGAGTCAGAAGAGAAGTTGCGAGGTGTGGGACGGAGAGACTGCTCTCATCTTCCTAGGGGCCTGGCTGGCTGGAAAATTAACTTACAAACAACAGCTTAGCAGGAGAGCGGAGCACAGGGAATTACTTCAGCTTTAGGCAGCACGGAGTCCTGGTAAAAGATGAGCCGAGAGGCTGAGTCGGGCGCGTATGGAGCAGACTGCGTGTGCAGTGTGAGGGAGCAGCCACCTGTGGAGGCTTCAGACACGGGACAAGCTGACGTCCCCTCCCGGCGCGGGATGAGCCACTCCCACGGAACCTCATCTCCTGCTTCCAAGAAACAGTGCCATGGTCAAGCAGTCCTTTTGCACCGGCTGGTTTCCAGGCCAGTGGGCCAGGGTAGAATATTCTCAGCGCTGTCAAAGGCCAGATGAAGATGGGGGCCAAGGTGGGAGCCATGCAAGCCCAGGGATGCAAGGAGTCACCAGAAAATCCTAGATTCTCCCAGGAGCCTCCTGTGGGAAGTGGTCCTGTTGCAGCCTTGACTTTGGACTTCAGGCCTCGAAAAATGAGAGTATGTATTTCCAGGTGTTTTTTCATAAGGCTTATTTTTATTTATTTGAAAGGCAGAGTTATGGAGAAATGTTGAAAAAGAACTCTTGGCCAGCAGCACTAGACTAAATCCTCCACCTGTGGCGCTAGTACCCCAGGTTCTAGTCCCCGTTGGGGCACCGGATTCTGTCCCGGTTGCTCTTCTTCCAGTCCAGCTCTCTGCTGTACCCTGGGAAGGCAGTGGAGGATGGCCCAAGTGCTTGGGCCCTGCACAGCATGGGAGACCAGGAAGAAGCACCTGGCTCCTGGCTTCGGATAGGCACAGCGCCGGCCATAGTGGCCATTTGGGGGGTGAACCAACGGAAGGAAGACCTTTCCCTCTGTCTCTAACTGCCTGTCAAAAAAAAAAAAAAAAAAGAAGAAGAGAAAAAGAAAACAAAGAAGAGAGCTTTTTCCATCTGCTGGTTCATTCCTGGAACGGCACAAGGGCCTGAGCTGGGCCAGGCTGAAGCCAGGAGCGTCATCTGGGTCTCCCATGCGGTGCAGGGGCCCAAGTACTTGGGCCATCTTCCACTGCCTTCCCATGTGCATTAGCAGGGAGCTGGATTGCAAGTGCCACACTACCAGCCCCATATCATTATTCTTTAAATCACAGAAATGTTTTAGCGCAGTTAGTCTCATATAGTTGTTTTTACAAAACATTATTGGAAAGGCCAAGAGAGACCTTCAGTTGGTTCACTCCGTTTCTTCAACAGCCAGGGCAGTTGCATGCCCGACGGCAGCCAGCAGTTCACTCCAGCCTCCCACCTGGGTGGTGAGAACCCAAGTTCTGGAGCCAGCCTCCCAGGGTGCGTATTAGCTGGAGGTGGGATCGGAGCAAGAACTTGAGCCCAGGGACTCTGATACGAGCTGTGTGCCAACCACTGCTCCAAATGCCTGTTTCACATGTGTTTTAAAAAGTAAAATACCTACTGTCTCTGCTTACCAGGTACCTAGACCACTCAATTTCACAGAGACAGAAGGGATGGGGCAGGGGTAATGGGGAGTCAGTGTTTTAACAGGCAGCGTTTTAGCTCTGCAAGACAACATTTCTGCAGGTGGATGTGGTGTTCGCATGAGAATGTGGTAAAGTTTTGTGTATTTTACCACTATTTTTATTTTTATCTAATACCTCCTCCCGACCAGGATCAGGAGAAACCACTGAAAAAGGCATTCCAGTGTGGCAGAATGCGTGGTCCGTGACCAACCCTGCAGCAAACCCTCAACAGCATACCACGAGGTAGGAACTTGGATTATCTCAAGGCCAGGGAGATGGCCCGGCTCTGACTTTGGGTTTGGAGGACCTGGGAGCCCAGGGCCTCAGTGCATGCCATCCTGCAGCCTGGCCGTAGCCCCAGGCCCACCCCCAGGGGCATCAGGAGCAGAGGAGGGACTGCTGCTGGCAGAGCCCCAGGCACTGCAGCGTCCTGGAGAAATAGGGCGGCGGGGGGGCCAGAAGCTGGGTGGGGGCATCCCCAGGCCTCGTGCCCGGGAGGAGGAGACGGCGTAGGTGCAGGTGCAGAGGCAGCTGGGCAGCCTGAGAGGGGGTCAGCCGGAGGCGTCGGAGGAGAGCTCCATCCAGGACCTGGGGTGGGCGAGGCAGGGCGACTTGAGTAGGAGTTCCAGCCAGGATGGCACCCCGCTCCAGAATTGGGGGTGAGCCTTCCACTCCCTCCCTCCCTCCATGGCCTGAGCTTCTACTCCTTCATTTCCCGCTTCTCTCTCACATACTCACGCACACGGGCACTCCCACTGTGGCCAGGGGTTTGCTGGTCACATCCTCGGCACATGTGATGTGTGACTGAGCCAACGGAACGTGAGCCAAAGACTGCGGGCCACTTCCAGGCCGTAAAGCCCCCCTCCACGTGAACCTACCTACAGTGTCTCCCCTCATCTCGCTGGGTCAGCAATAGCCCATGTCTCCCAGTAACTGCTTGGAGCAAAACCCACGCCCATTCATTGCATTTGACATGAGAGGGAAGTGACAGTGTTGAGACTCTGGTCCTGTTTGAGCAGAGGAATCCCAGATTCACAGCGTGGCAGAAGGAGAAGGGTGCCAGCAACCAGTCACCGACTGAACAGATGGGCGGAGTGAATCCCCCTAGAGCAGTGTCACTCGCCCGAGGTCACAAGGCAGAACAGGAGCACAGCCAGCCTTGGCAACCCAGAGGGCTGCCCCCAGCCCCAGCCCCGGCGGTGCAGGCAAGTGGGAGTCCCTACCTGTGTCTGGGGCTTGGTGCTCTCAGCTGGCAGCAGAAAGCGCTGGCCTAGGACGGTGCCCACGCGGGCCGAGTGCACGTGGTCCCCGAGCACAGGGCAGAGCTGGAGCGTCATGTGCACCTGCAGTTGCCTGGGGAAGCCTGGGCAGCAGGAGAGACAGGGTGGAGGGTGGGCAGCTGCGAACTTCGCGGGCCCACAGAACCGTGCCTGCCCTTTCCTTTGGAGAAGCACCACCCCGTTGCTAGGTTCCGTGGGCCTGGTCACCTGCGCCCTTGGAGTCCGTCAGATCTCCCCCTGGCCGCCCAGCCAAGTTCTGCTCCAGCACTGGCTGGGGCTCCACCCACCTGTCAGAGGCTGCAGCTGGACGAGGGCACAGCCAGAGCCTGTGGCCACCACGCGGAAGTGGCTGAGGGTCCTCTTGACACTTGCCAGGACGTCCCTCCGGGATGGGGGCTTCACGGGAAGGACCTGTGGTGCCAGCCAAGCTGAGGCGGCTTCACCCTGATCTTCCCTTCCCAACACCTGCCCGCCTGAGGGGACGGAGAGGCGGCCTCCCGGACCAGCCCCTGACTGCTTGTCAGTGTGGTACACCTGGGGCCCCCCTTCCCTGTGTGGTACACCTGGGGCCCCCCTCCTCCCTGTGAGTGTGATACACCTGGGGGCCCCCCTCTTCCCTGTGAGTGTGATACACCTGGGGTCCCCCTTCCCTGTGTGGTACACCTGGGGCCCCCCTTCCCTGTGAGTGTGATACACCTGGGGCCCCCCTCCTCCCTGTGAGTGTGGTACACCTGGGGCCCCCCTTCCCTGTGAGTGTGATACACCTGGGGCCCCCCTCTTCCCTGTGAGTGTGATACACCTGGGGCCCCCCTTCCCTGTGAGTGTGATACACCTGGGGCCCCCCTCTTCCCTGTGAGTGTGATACACCTGGGGGCCCCCCTTCCCTGTGAGTGTGATACACCTGGGGGCCCCCTCTTCCCTGTGAGTGTGATACACCTGGGGCCCCCTCTTCCCTGTGAGTGTGATACACCTGGGGTCCCCCCTCTTCCCTGTGTGATACACCTGGGGGCCCTCCTCTTCCCTGTGAGTGTGATACACCTGGGGGCCCCCCTCTTCCCTGTGAGTGTGATACACCTGGGGCCCCTCCTCTTCCCTGTGTGATACACCTGGGGCCCCCCTCTTCCCTGTGAGTGTGATCCACCTGGGGGCCCCCTCTTCCCTGTGAGTGTGGTACACCTGGGGCCCCCCTCTTCCCTGTGAGTGTGATACACCTGGGGCCCCCCTCTTCCCTGTGAGTGTGATACACCTGGGCGCCCCTCCTCTTCCCTGTGAGTGTGATACACCTGGGGCCCCCCTTCCCTGTGTGGTACACCTGGGGCCCCCCTCCTCCCTGTGAGTGTGATACACCTGGGGGCCCCCTCTTCCCTGTGAGTGTGATACACCTGGGGCCCCCCTCCTCCCTGTGAGTGTGATACACCTGGGGGCCCCCCTCTTCCCTGTGAGTGTGATACACCTGGGCGCCCCTCCTCTTCCCTGTGAGTGTGATACACCTGGGGCCCCCCTTCCCTGTGTGGTACACCTGGGGCCCCCCTCCTCCCTGTGAGTGTGATACACCTGGGGGCCCCCTCTTCCCTGTGAGTGTGATACACCTGGGGCCCCCCTCCTCCCTGTGAGTGTGATACACCTGGGGGCCCCCCTCTTCCCTGTGAGTGTGATACACCTGGGCGCCCCTCCTCTTCCCTGTGAGTGTGATACACCTGGGGCCCCCCTCTTCCCTGTGAGTGTGATACACCTGGGCGCCCCTCCTCTTCCCTGTGAGTGTGATACACCTGGGGGCCCCCCTCTTCCCTGTGAGTGTGATACACCTGGGCGCCCCCCTCTTCCCTGTGAGTGTGATACACCTGGGGGCCCCCTCTTCCCTGTGAGTGTGATACACCTGGGGCCCCCCTCCTCCCTGTGAGTGTGATACACCTGGGCGCCCCCCTCTTCCCTGTGAGTGTGATACACCTGGGCGCCCCTCCTCTTCCCTGTGAGTGTGATACACCTGGGCGCCCCTCCTCTTCCCTGTGAGTGTGATACACCTGGGGGCCCCCTCTTCCCTGTGTGATACACCTGGGGCCCCCCTCTTCCCTGTGAGTGTGATACACCTGGGGTCCCCCTCTTCCCTGTGAGTGTGATCCACCTGGGGTCCCCCTCTTCCCTGTGAGTGTGATACACCTGGGGCCCCCCTCTTCCCTGTGTGATACACCTGGGGCCCTCCTCTTCCCTGTGAATGTGATACACCTGGGGGCCCCCCCTCTTCCCTGTGAGTGTGATACACCTGGGGCCCCCCTCTTCCCTGTGTGATACACCTGGGGCCCCCTCTTCCCTGTGTGATCCACTGGGGGCCCCTCCTCTTCCCTGTGAGTGTGATACACCTGGGGCCCCCCTCCTCCCTGTGTGATACACCTGGGGGCCCCCCTCTTCCCTGTGAGTGTGATACACCTGGGGCCCCCCTCTTCCCTGTGTGATACACCTGGGGGTCCCTCCTCTTCCCTGTGTGATACACCTGGGGACCCCCCTCTTCCCTGTGTGATACACCTGGGGGTCCCCCTCTTCCCTGTGAGTGTGATACACCTGGGCGCCCCCCTCTTCCCTGTGAGTGTGATACACCTGGGGGCCCCCCTCTTCCCTGTGAGTGTGATACACCTGGGGTCCCCCTCTTCCCTGTGAGTGTGATACACCTGGGGGCCCCCTCTTCCCTGTGAGTGTGATACACCTGGGGTCCCCCTCTTCCCTGTGTGACACACCTGGGGGCCCCGCTCTTCCCTGTGTGATACACCTGGGGGCCCCCCTCTTCCCTGTGTGATACACCTGGGGGTCCCCCTCTTCCCTGTGAGTGTGAGACACCTGGGGGCCCCCCTCTTCCCTGTGAGTGTGAGACACCTGGGGGCCCCCCTCTTCCCTGTGAGTGTGATACACCTGGGGGCCCCCCCTCTTCCCTGTGAGTGTGATACACCTGGGGGCCCCCCTCTTCCCTGTGAGTGTGATACACCTGGGCGCCCCTCCTCTTCCCTGTGTGATCCACCTGGGGGCCCCCCCTCTTCCCTGTGAGTGTGATACACCTGGGAGCCCTCCTCTTCCCTGTGAGTGTGATACACCTGGGCGCCCCTCCTCTTCCCTGTGTGATACACCTGGGGGCCCCCCTCTTCCCTGTGAGTGTGATACACCTGGGGGCCCCCCCTCTTCCCTGTGAGTGTGATACACCTGGGCGCCCCCCTCTTCCCTGTGAGTGTGATACACCTGGGGGCCCTCCTCTTCCCTGTGAGTGTGATCCACCTGGGGGCCCCTCCTCTTCCCTGTGAGTGTGATACACCTGGGGGGACCCCTCCTCTTCCCTGCCTCCTTGTCAGTGCAAGACATCTCGAAGGACCCCTCCTCGCTGCCCACGTGCTCACTCACGAGATCAACCCCGTCAACGCGCTCCAGCTTCAGCGCTGCCTGGATCTCTCCCTCGGGTGTGGCTGGGATCCCATCAGTGACGGCCCTGGGAAAGAGGCGGGAGGAGGTCTCCAAGCTGCTCCCGGAACCCTCCCCACGGCCCTGGGACTGCCAGCACCTCTCACCAGTAGGTGGCTGTGGGTCTGTGGGCTCTCCGTGAGTGCGTGAAGAACTCGTGCAGGCGGCTTGCTGTCTGGGCACAGCTGGAGAGGAGTACAAGCCCAGAGATCTCCCTGGAGGAAGGGGGCCAGTCACACAAATTCCCCTGGGCTCAGCCCCAGCCATGAGACCCCAAGCAGGAACACTGACCGAAGGCCAAACAGTAACGCCAGGACCATAGGCCAGATGTCCTCCTGACCAACAAGGCTACGTAGCTGACCGTGCTGCCCGTTCTCCCTGGCCCCCAGGGAGCTCGGAGCTCAGAGCCCGTGCTCCAACACCGAGCACCAAGTGCTGCGTGTCTACCATGAAGCAGACATTCGCCCAGGAAACTGATCTGTGTGAACTCAGTCAGATCCCTGCAAACACGCAGGTGAGTCTGCAGAATTCCAGATACTTCTCCAACGCCATCTCTAACTGAGGGCAGACGGAACACTGAGGATCAGCTAATAATGCCTGCGTGACGACTGCACAGCGAGCACAGTGTGGTATCCACGTTCCGCACTTCACAGAGCTGACGCTCAGGTCCACTGACCGCAGGTCTCAGCCCGCCCCACCCTCCTGTCACCCCCACTCACTTCCCAGGCGCTTGGACGACCTGGAATTCCGACTCCCCAAGCCCCAGGGACCTGCTCAGCTCTGGCAGCACCGAGTGCAATGTCAGCTCTCCTGGTTTTCCTGGAAAAAGAGACGGGAAGGTGCAAGGTGCTCCCACAGGCCCAAGCTCCGTCCCACAGCTCCCCTCCTCTGCCCTGCGCCCCCTCAGACACGCAAACCCCTCTCCCTGCATGCCCTTCCCGTGCGCCCTGGCCGTACCTGTCACCGGCAGACCCTGTGGCTTGTTGAGTGTCACCAGAGGTCCTGAAACAACATGAACACCAAATGCAGACGCCAGGGTGGACGTTAGCGCTCGGTCCCAAAAGGACCCGCAGACGTGAGTGCTGGGCCCGCACATGCTCCAAGCCCACTGCCACCGTGGCCTCTGCACGTGCTGTGCCCTGTCCCGGATCCTGAGGCCTGTCATGTCACGACACAGAGCAGCCTGGCTCCCCAGACTAAGGCCGTGACCCCATACAGCCATGTCTCCGTAGCAGCCCGGTGACCACTGGTCACTCCCTCACTTAGTTTCTGAGTAACCCTGCTCCCACTAGCACGCGGGCTCCCTGAGGGTGGGACCCACAGCGCTCTCAGCACGGCGTGGCCTGCCGTGAACACAGCCCATGATCAGCACCTGAGGAAATGAGCAAGGCACCAAACGAGGAAATCGGTTTCCCTGAAGCCACACAGCAAGCTGACCCCTGAATGTACGCGGGGCTGGCGTTGTGGCACAGCAGGTTAAGCTGCTGCCTGCAATGTGGGACCCCACATAGGAGTGTGGGTTCAAGTCCCAGCCTCCTGCCAGTGTGCATGGAAAAGCAGAAGGTGGCTCAAGTACTTGGGACCCTGCCACCCACGTATGAGACCAGGATGGAGTTTCTGGCTCCTAGCTTTGTCCTGGCTTAGCCCAAGCCATTACTGACAACTGGGGAGTAAACCAGCAAACGAAAGAGCATCTCCCCCCACCCCCATCACTCTGCATTTCAAATCTAAAACGCAGAATCATCAATAATAAATGTGCAAATCCTGTTTGTTTTTTAAGATTTATTTATTTGAAAAAGTGAGTACTTCCATCCATTGGCTCATTGCCCAAACTGGCTGGGCCAATCCGAAGGCAGGAGCCAGGAGCTTCCGGGTCTCCCACATGGGTGCAGGGTCCCAAGCACTTGGACCACTCTCTGCAGCTTTCCCAGGCCACAGCAGAGAGCTGGATCGGAAGTGGAGCAGCCGGGACGCGAACTCGCGTTTTACTGGCTCCTTCCCAGCACCAGGCCCTAAAGCTCGTGTTTTCTGCATCAATAAACTGCGTGACTATTACAGCGATTGCAATTCGGGAGTGCCAGCCGCGTGCAAGGCTCTCCACACTCTGCACTCTTTGCCCTCTTACCGCCCCTCCAACGCCCCAGGATGCGGAGGCACAGCCAGGCTGCGACCTGTGCCTGCAGCCTCACCTTTCCGGTCCACCACGGCCGCCCTCAGCACGTCCACCAGCTGCTCCCGGCTGAGGGTCTCGGACGGCAGCAGGCCCGGGAAAGGCTGGTCCCCAGGCGGCCGCGACCTGCAAAGGATGCGGCTGAGCGGCAGGGGCGTCGCTCACCTCCCCCGATGCCCGCGTCCCGGCCCTCCCGCGCCTGCCGCCTCTGACGCGCACCCCGAGCGCCGGGCCGAGCTCCCCGCGTGTCCCCGTCCCGCGGGGCCGCACTTCGCAGCCGAGACTCGGGGCGAGCCGGGACACACGATCGCGACCCCGCCCCAGCCTCCCTCCTACACAGAGCAGGGTCTGTGGCAATCACCGGGCCTCGGCGCCAAAGCCTGCATCCCGGGTCGCCGCGCGCGCCCCTGTCCATCGCCGCCAGCCGCCCCCGACGCGGCCCAAGGCCCGGGTGCCGCTCATCGCCCGAGCCGGGACAGTGCGCATGCGCGCCCCGAAGGCGGCCCCGCGGCCCCTCGCCGCGCGCTGATTGGTCAGCTCTGACCGTCCCTCGGCCGAGCGAGCCGGGCGCCGTTTTCTGACGGTCCCGGAGTCCCGGCGTTCGCGTGAGCACGTGCTGTCAGGGAGGCTGAGGAACCGGAGCAGCGGGATTCACCCTCGGCCGGAGGGCCTGACTTAGGACCAAGCCGGGGTGAGGGGTCAAGGTTGCCCGGCCGCCGCCCTGCCGCGTCCGTGAGGTCAGGGATGGATAGAGCCACAGCCGCTAGGCGAGCGACGCGGGGGAGGCCAGGGCTCCGGGCGCTTTTCCGGGCAAAGCCTGGACTGTTTGTGGTGAGGCCTGCAGGGAAAATGAGCCTCGTGGGTCGCGAGTTAGGAGTGTGTTTAATCCACTTAGATGCTTCCTTAAGAGGAAAGATGGCCGCCGGGAGCCGGCTTCCGCATCCGGGTCTCCGGCGGGGGGCGGAGCTCCGGGTCCCGGCCGCAGGAGGCGGGGTCTCGGGTCGGGGCGCTCGGGGCCGGGTGGGCGCGCGGGGCCGGGTGGGCGCTGGCCCGGGTCTGGCGGCCCCTCCCCGGCTTCTGCAGTGCTGACCCCGCATTCGCGTGCGGGAAGTGACCGCCTAGACACAGGCCCGCGGCGGGAAGTTGACCAGGGTGACGAGACCTGGCGCCACACCCCGCCGCCATCTTGGTCACGCCATGGCGGTGCTCGGCCGCCGGGGGGAACTGGTTCACCACGGCCCGTGTCGCGCGCCGTGGGTTAAGCCGCTGCCTGATAGCGGCACGCCGCAGGGGAGTGCCCGGTGCCCGCCCCGGCTGCTCGCTTCCCCTCCAGCTCCCTGCTGTGGTCAAGGAAACTGGACGGTGACCCAAGTGCTCGGGCCCCTGCGCTCACGTCGGGGACCCAGAAAAAACTCGTGGCGTCCGCGTTCTCCCTCTCCTAACCTCTAACTTCTCTCTGTAGCTCTGCCTTTCAGAGTAATACTCTTATTTTTTAAAGATTTGTTTATTACAGACACAATCTTCCACCTGCTCGTTAGCGCCCCAGGTGGCCACAGCACTGGTCCAAACCAAGCCAGCAGCTTCATCTGAGTCTCCTGCTGGGTGGCAGGGCCAAGCACTTGGACCATTTTCCACTGCTTTTCTCAGGCCGTCGGCAGGGAGCTGGATCGGAAGTGGAGCAGCCGGGACTCAAACCGGCGCCCGCATGGGATGCTGGCACTGCAATGCCACAATAAATCTTTTTTAAAATGTGAAAGATAAGTTTATTTTGATGTAAGAACAGTTTTAAGTGTTTTTTTTTTTTAAAGATTTTATTTAATTGAGAGGTAGAGATACAGAGGGAGAGAGACGGAAGAGGTCTTTCATCTGCTGGTTCTTTTCCCAGATGGCCTCAATGGCCAGAGCTGGGCCAATCCAGAGCCAGGAGCTTCTTCTGGGTCTCCTGTCCTTGCAGCCGGGGTCTAAGCACTCGGGCCGTCTTCCGCTGCTTTCCCACGCACATTAGCAGGGAGCTGGATCAAAAGAGGAGCAGCCAGGACATGAACTGGCGTCCACATGGGATGCCAGTGCCACAGGCTGAGATGTAGCCCCTGCACCACAGCACGGGCCCCAGTCTTTGAAAATTCACCAGGAGGAAAAGGTGGGAAGACAGAGGTGGGGGAGCAGAGTGAAAAAGTAAGAGAAATAACTATAGAAGCAAAGAACAGAATGGGTTCTGTCCTACGATTAGAGTATGTAAAAGTTACAGGCAAGCGGTGTGCTTTTTAAAGGTTTATTTTTTTGAAAGGCAGAGTTACAGAGGAGAGATGGAGAGTGCCCATTCACACACCAGATGGCCTCCAGTGGCGGTGCCGTACCAGGCAGAAGCCAGGAGCCTGGTTCACTCCCCAGATGGCCCAAACAACCAGGACTGAGCCAGGAGCCAGAGCTGCTTCTGGATCTCCCACGGGGCAGCAGGGCCCCAAGCACTTGAGCCAACCTTCGCCGCTTTCTCAGACGTGTTGGCAAGGAGTTGGATGGGAAGTGGAGCGGCCAGGATGGTGTTGGAGGCCAGGGCTTTAACCCACTGAGCCGCAGCACTGGGGCCTGCAAGGCTGTATCCTTTGTGTGTTTAATTCACTGACGGCACTAGGATTTCTAATTTGTTGTTTCCGTTAGCAATAACCTACCAATAAAGCTAAATCCATACATGGGCAAGTGGCTAAATCGGTTGTAAAACATCTGTCCCACGGAGCCGTGGATTGTAGAGTAGGCAGGTCTCTGTGAAGTTGTGAATCACTCCATATTCAAACATTAAAAGGGATGCTGTGAGTCAGATATGAGTGTGTGGATGTGATGTCTGTTTGTGCATTATAGTGATACATTTCTCTGCTTTTGAAGGGATACACAAATGGATGAGTTTGCATCCAGTGATGGAATAAGGCCGAGGAAGACAAGTAATCATGTTTACTCTTTGGAACTGCTTATATTTGTTCCATCGTTGATCAGTTTCTTTGCATGCATGCACAGAGAGAGTTTAAAAATCTGTCAAGAGGCAGGTTTTGGGCTCGAGGTTACGATTCTTTCCTCCTTTATCCAAATGCCTGGATTTGAGTCCTGGTGCCGCCCTATTCCAGCTTCCTACGAATGTGCACCCTGATAGGCAGCCATGATGGCGGGGTCGAGGGAGACCTGGATGGAGTTCCTGGCTCCTCACCTCAGCCTGGCCCAGCCTCGCTGTGTAGGCATTTGAGGAGTGGTCCAGCAGATGGAAGATCTGTCTCTGCTTCTCTCTCCCTATAACTCTGCCTTTCAATTTAATAAATCTTTTTTTAAATGTAAAAGATAAATTTATTTTGATGTGAAAACATGTTTTAAATAGTATTTTTTTAAGATTTTATTTACTTGAGAGGCACGGTTATAGACAGAAGGAGAGACAGAAAGGTCTTCCATCCACTGGCTCACTCAGGTGGCCCCAATGGCTGGAGCCGGGCCAGTCTGAAGCCAGGAGCCAGGAGCTTCTTAGGTCTCCAAAGTGGGTACAGCGACCCAAGAGCTTGGACTGTCTTCCACTGCTTTCCCAGGCCATAAGCAGAGAGATAGATTGGAAGAGGAAAATCCATTCGTATGATGGATCTTAAAAAACTCATGGAAAAGATATTATGAAAAAGCTATGCATGCATTTCAAAATGTATGTGCACCAAATCTGAAATTCTGTATTCCATGAGTTTTTCTGAAGTGTCCTTGGGTTGGTGGGACTGGTGAGAAGTTTGGAGAAAAAGTGTTTTGTTTGATCTTTCTGGGGCTCAGCTGGGAGGGTGTGCCTGTGCCTTGTCGGGCCCCACGCCTGTCCGTGACTGCCAACTGGAATAGCAACAGAAGGCCTGAGGCCAAGGGCTGGGGCAGAGCCTCCTAACTACGGCGACCTCTCCCCTGCCGCTCCCTCACTGCACCCCTCCCTGGTCCTCCTGAGACTCCGGCTCTCTCACCCTGCTCCTTGGAACTTTTCCTCCCCAGTCCCCAGCCACAGCAGAGGCTGCAGTTTCCCGTTCGTTGTCCCTTCCGCTTCCACTGTTGATCTCTGAGCCCCTCATCCCGCAGAGCAGAGAGGGCTCAAGACCCAGAGACCAGTCATGACTTCTGACGCTGGATCTCAGGAGAAGGCGGCCTGGCATAGATGCCAAGCCCTCCATGGTCCTCACTGTAGCTCAGCTGTCAGAACTCGTCAGGAGGAGCAGGTCAGCTGCAGCTCCAGCCCAGCTTTTGTGCTGAAGGAAACATCTTGTCTGCGTGCCAGGAGGCCCAGCCCGTGAAGCCCAACTCCCGGAGCAGGGAGCCCAGAATAGCAGGAGCCCTTCGGCCTCCGCGGGCTCTGGCAGCTTCCCAGCCAGCAGCGTTGGTAACCCAGACCTGTGTCCTGGAATCGACTACTCCAAATAGGCTTCCGAGCAGGAGTTATGCAATGACGCAGTGTTTGGGTTGAGAGCCCCAGTCTGGTTTGCGTTGCCTGGTGCTGCGGCTTCCCAGCTCGCAGGCAGTGCTCTCGAGCTCCTCCGGCTGCCAGCAGCTCCTAGTTGACCCCGGGAACGCAAATGGGAGGCCAGGGGAGCCGGGGATGGAACACTTCCCCACCTAGACACCTAGAGGGTTATTACCAAACGTGACCCTAAGGCATTACAAGAGCGAGGCAAACAGGGCACAGCAGTTAGAGCCGCAGCTTGGATGTTTCTAGCCCACGTCCTGGTGCCTGGCACTGAGTCCTGCCCCCTCGGTTTTGTTTTAAAGATTTATTTGTTTGAAAGGCAGAGTTACAGAGGAGGAGAGAGAGAACGAGATCTTCACTCCACTGGTTCATTCCCCAAATGGTTGTAACTGCCAGAGCTGGGCCCATCTGAAGCCAGGAGCCAGGAGCTTCTGCCTCTCCCATGTGGGTGCAGGGACCCAAGCACTTGGCCGTCCTCTGCTGCTTACCCAGGCACATTAGCAGGACGCTGGGTCAGAAGTGGAGCAGCCAGGAGTCAGCCTGGTGCCCCCAGGAGATGCTGGCATCGCAGGCAGTTGGCTTTACTGCTGGTGTGCACCCTGGAAAGCAGCAGTTGACGGCTCAGTTACTTGGGTTCTTCCCACCTACATAGGCGATCCAGTTAGAGTTTCTGGCTCCTGGCTTCAGCCCAGCCCCAGCATGGAAGATCACTTGCTGTCTCTGTTGCTCTGCCTTTCAAATAAACCAGATCAATAAATAAAGAACAATGAGAAGAGCACTTGATCTTCTCCCTCCAATCAAATCTCTTCTGATACGCAAATGTTCTTGGGAATTGGCCCTTAATGGTATTGACGAGTAGAGGGTCTGTGTAAGTCTCAATTCTGTGGAATCTAGTTCCAAATCAACTGCTGATTGTGCGCAGTGCTGTTTCCTGTGACCCCGTGACCCCATGCAATGAGGAATGGCTCCATGGTGGAGTCTTGTCTTCCCTGTCCTTCTCCAAGCTTCCTGGGAGAAGCCCACCCCCACCCCAGAGCACACGGGCAAAGACAAGAAATCCTCAAAAATAATTTATTGTGAAATCTTCAGTATCCTACACTGGTGGGCTGGACCGCTCAGGAGTAGGCAGCGTCCTCACAATGCAGAAGGGAAGATGTGATTAAGGGGCAGGCTTAGTGACCCGGGTCGGGCTGGTGACGCTCCCACAGCCAGGAGCCCGGAGTTCTGCTGGCCGGCCCACTCCAGGCGCCCAGCCCTTCCTGCTGCTTCCTCAGTCAGGCCTGTGCACAGAGGAGGGCAGTGTGGGGAGGTGAGAAGCTGGACAGCTGCCAGGCTTGTGTGTGTGACCCACGGAGCATGGGGACCGCAGGGAGTGCTGGTGGGGGACCTCCGGGCCCAGCACCCTCAGTGCAGTATCCTCAGGCAGGCAGGCAGCAGGGCTGAGGCCCTGCCCGTGGGCGGCTGCCCATCCTCCTCGGCGTCCAGGAGCCTCTGCATGTACCAGGAGGTGCCGAGCAGCATATGGCCTGTGGCCCGCATGCCGAGGAGGGCCCAGCGCAGGGCTTCCCTGGGTGGAATGAGAAGGCACTCGGGTCAAAAACAGGACAGGTCGCTCCCTGTGCCCCTGACCTGTGCCCCCCGCACTGGCCTGAAGGAACTGGTGATGCATTAGTTTCCTTCAAAAGAAATAAACCCTGCTCCATGCACGGAGGAACCCAGAGCCAAAGAAGCCGGCACAAGGGATGGGGTGTAGGATTCCACGTAGGTGAGGGCCCTGGAACAGGCAGAGGGGTAGAGACCGAGGGAGCAGCGAGGTTACCAGGGTCTCTAGGGAGGGGGAGGGGCAGTGTTACTTCATAGGTACGGGGTTGCTGTCTGGGATGATGAAAATGTTCTGGGAACAGACAGTTGCACAAGGTTGTGAATGCACTTAATACCACTAAACTATAGCCTTAAAAACGGTTGAGATACGGATGAGTGTTCAGCCCAAGCGTTAAGACGCTTATGTCCCCTGTGAAAGTGCCTGGATTCAAATCCCAACGCTGCTCCTGATTCCAGCTACCTCCTAATGCACACTCTGGGAGGCAGCAGGAGACAGGTGCTTGGGCTCCTGCCCTTTCGGAGGGAGACCTGGACGGGCTCCTGGCTCCTGACTTCAGCCTGGCCCAGCCCCAGATGTTGCAGGCATTTAGGGAATGAACCAGTAGATGGGAGGTTGCTCTGTTTCTGTCTCCGCCAACTGTCTCTGTCTCTGCCTTTCAAATAAATAAAATTATATATATATATATATATATAAGTATATATGTTTGTGGGAAATGTGTATTATGAAAAAAGCATAAATTGATTTTCAAATTCCTGTGCCAAAGTGAAGTTATCTTTTAATTCATTTCCACAGCATTTTTGAAGAACCTTATATTTTACTATAATTTTTATTTTTTTTTTTTTTTTTTTTTTTTTTTTTTTTTTACAGGCAGAGTGGACAGTGAGAGAGAGAGACAGAGAGAGAAAGGTCTTCCTTTGCCGCTGGTTCACCCTCCAATGGCCGCCGCTGCAGCCGGCGCACCGCGCTGATCCTGGCAGGAGCCAGGAGCCAGGTGCTTTTTCCTGGTCTCCCATGGGGTGCAGGGCCCAAGCACCTGGGCCATCCTCCACTGCACTCCCTGGCCATAGCAGAGAGCTGGCCTGGAAGAGGGGCAACCGGGACAGAATCCGGCGCCCCAACCGGGACTAGAACCCGGTGTGCCGGCGCCGCAAGGTGGAGGATTAGCCTATTGAGCCACGGCGCCGGCTTATAATTTTTATTTTTAAAAATATTTATTTATTTGTAAGGCAGAGTCACAGAGAGTGAAGGAGAGGCAGAGAGAGAGAAAGGTCTTCTGACTGTTGACTCACTCCCCCAAATGGCAGCAATAGCCAGGGCTGTGCTAGGCTGAAGCCAGGAGCTTCATCTGGGTCTCCCACATGGGTGCAGGGGCCCAAACACTTGGGCCATCCTCAGCTGCTTTCCCAGGAGCATTAGCAGGGAGGTGGGTCAGAAGTGGAGCAGCCGGGACGCAAACCTGCACCCATTCAGGATGCCAGCATCACAGGCGGCGGCCTACGCTGTTTCGCCACAACGCCGGCCCCTACAATAATTTTTAAAAACCTAGTAGCCCCACTAAGTCAGTGGGCTGACTCCAGCTTATTATTTTTAAAACTTCTGTTTATGAATAAATTTTATTTGCTAGAGAGACAGAGATCTCCCGCTAACCCCTGCTGACTCACTTGACGATGCGCTTGGCCCCGTGGCAGTGCAGGTCGTAGGAGAGCGAGTACATGTCGTAGAGAGTTGCCTTCACGTTCAGGCAGCCAATGAAGTCCTGAGGGTGCAGCTTGTACAAGTCAAAGGTGACACGGGCCACATCGATCTTCTTGGTGGGCTTCTGGGAGCAGGAGAGAGTGCCCAGTGCTCTACAGAAAGACACCCCTCGGGGACCTCCCCCGGCTCCCAGTTCTCTGCCCTGCAGCAGTGGGCCCTCACCTGCTCTGGCGGAGGCTGCCACTGCTGCCCCTTCTGGAGGACCATGAACACCGTATCCCCTGAGAGGGCCTGGAAGTACTCTTCTGTGTCCACAATTGTGCCGTCTTCCTCCAGCACCAGCAAGAAGGACTTGTCCGCCAGCCTCAGGCCGTCCCACACCTGGGAGACAAGATGACAGATGCTCTGACGTCCCCACGGAGCCACAGAGCTTGCATGAGGAAGACTCCCAGCAATCAGCATGGCTGGCAGAAAACCAGTGGGCTGGGCCCGGGCCAGGCTCTCGGCGGTGGGATCACCCCCCAAAGACTGACTGACCTCCCGGTGCCTGGCTTCAGGATTGCAGTCTAGGTCGGTGCTGTCGGGGGGGGGGGGGTCATATAGGTAACACTGTATTGAGATGCAGTTTCTGTACCGTAAAATTCATCCTTGTAAACTGTACAATTCAGTGGTTTTTAGTTTGTTCACCGAGTTGTGCAACCATCACCACTGCCTAACTTCAAAACATTTTCATCACCCCAAAAAGAGACCCGGAGCCCATCAGCGTTGTCCAGCCCATGGCAAACGCCCCTTTACTGTCTGTCACTGTGGACTTGCCTGTTCTGGCCACTTCACAGGCAGAGAATCATACAACGTGGATCTTTTTAGAATGGCTTCTTTTGTCTTTTTAAACTTACTTTCACTTTATTTGAAAGACGGAAATGGACCAAGAGAGATCCTCCATCATTCCCCAAATGCCCACAGTCGTCAGGACTGGGCCAGGCTGTTGTCAGGAGCCAGGAATTAATTCTGGGTCTCCCTTGTGGGCGGCAGGGACTTGTACTTGAGCCATCCCCTGCTGCTTCCCAGGTGTGTATTAGCAGGAAGCTGGGTCAGAAGTAAAGGAGCCAGCACTTGAACCAGGAACTCAGACATGAAATGCAGGCCTCTCAAGTGGCTTTTTTTTTTTTTTTTTTTTTTTTTTGACAGGCAGAGTGGACAGAGAGAGAGACAGAGAGAGAAAGGTCTTCCTTTGCCGTTGGTTCACCCTCCAATGGCCGCCGCTGCAGCCGGCGCACCGCGCTGATCCGATGGCAGGAGCCAGGATCCAGGTGCTTTTCCTGGTCTCCCATGGGGTGCAGGGCCCAAGCACCTGGGCCATCCTCCACTGCACTCCCTGGCCATAGCAGAGAGCTGGCCTGGAAGAGGGGCAACCGGGACAGAATCCGGCGCCCCAACCGGGACTAGAACCCGGTGTGCCGGCGCCGCAAGGTGGAGGATTAGCCTATTGAGCCACGGCGCCGGCCTCAAGTGGCTTTCTAACCTTGGCACAAATGCCTGCCCCAGGGACAAGCTGCCCCACACCCTGAATGGAGGAGATAATGCCAGACTCCTAGGCAGTAAACAAAATAGCTGGCCCGCGGATGGCCACAGCGTTCAGGGCCATGAAAGTCAAGGTAAGTGAGGCTTGATCCAGACTGAGGACTAAAGGGACAGGCAGTTAAACACACACTTGAACTTGACCTGGGCCTTCTGCTACGGAAGATATCAGTGGGACAATCGGCCATGCTTGAATGGAGTCTCAGGATTAAACTCCTGTCATGTACAGTACTTTTCCTGAATTTAAAGGTCGTGTTGCCGGCGCCGCGGCTCACTAGGCTAATCCTCCGCCTTGCGGCGCCAGCACACCGGGTTCTAGTCCCGGTCGGGGCGCCGGATTCTGTCCCGGTTGCCCCTCTTCCAGGCCAGCTCTCTGCTGTGGCCAGGGAGTGCAGTGGAGGATGGCCCAAGTGCTTGGGCCCTGCACCCCATGGGAGATCAGGATAA
Source organism: Oryctolagus cuniculus (assembly GCF_964237555.1). Classification (NCBI taxonomy): domain Eukaryota; kingdom Metazoa; phylum Chordata; class Mammalia; order Lagomorpha; family Leporidae; genus Oryctolagus; species Oryctolagus cuniculus. The sequence continues at coordinate 116,864,968 of NC_091441.1, read as the reverse complement.
GCACCTGGCTCCTGCCATCGGATCAGCGCAGTGCGCCAGCCGCGGCGGCCATTGGAGGGTGAACCAACGGCAAAGGAAGACCTTTCTCTCTGTCTCTCTCTCTCTCACTGTCCACTCTGCCTGTCAAAAAAAAATAATAATAATAATTAAAATATAAGAAAGGTCGTGTCGAGGTTCTATGAGAAGACACACCGAGGTGTGCAGGAACAACAGCTTACTCTCCGGATTCAGGAAAAATTTTGCAATGTTCTTGCAGTTTTTCTTAGTTTATGGTTGTTTCATGTTGGTTTGCAACAATAACAGCCCTGCACTGCTTTTTTGTTAGCCGTTAAAATGAAGCCCCAAGTGCTGGCCCCGCTCCTCCTCCCTCCCTCCACCGCAGTCTGGACAGGCCCACGTCCTCCCCAGTCCATCAGTTAGGTTCAGGTCCCAGCCATCTTTGTGGTCTTAGCCCTGTGTTCCTCAGAGATGTCCCTCAGTCCTGTGCCTACAAGAATCTGCTGCAGTACCCACTAAAGAGGAAAAAAAATTTTTTTTTTTAAAGGAAAAATTTTGAAATCCATGTCTGTGAAGGGGTCTTCAAAAGTTCATGATGGTGCATTATGGGAAAACTGGGCCGGCGCTGTGGTGCAGCAGGTAAAGCTGCCGCCTGCAGCGCCCACATCCCATATGGGCGCCAGTTGCAGTCCCAGCTGCTCCATTTCAGATCCAGCTCCCTGCTCATTGCCTGGGAAAGCAGCAGATGATGGCCAAGTGCCTGGGCCCCTGCAGCTACGCGGGAGACTTGGATGAAGCTCCTAGCTCCTGGCGCCGGCCTGGCCCAGCCCTGGGAGGTTGCAGCCATTTGAGGAGTGAATAGCAGATGGAAGATTCTCTCTCGCTCTCTCTCTCTCTGCCTCTGCTTCTCCTCTGTAACACTGCCTCTCAAATAAATAAATCTTCATAAAATAAAACTTAAAAGAAAGAACTATGGCGGACTTCAAAAATTTTTTGCACCAAAATACTTACCTCTTAATTTAGTGTTTCAGAGACTTTATGAAACACCCTTGCACAAGTTTAAGTACTAGAAAAGGGATCCTAAGAGTCTGTCCAGCAAAATTGGGACATGCTGCCCCACCTGTCCCCCTTCAGGCATCACTCATCAATCGCACAGCTTTCTGGGCAGGCACGAACGAGCAATCCACCGGCACTGGTTACAGAAGGGAAGTCTCTTTCCCTTGGATTTCCCTCTCTGCGCAACCCCAGGCAGGCCTTGGAGCTGGACATCGGAGGCAGCGGGAGGCTGACCCCTACCTTGTGCCGGAGGTCCTCCAGGCTGTGCGCCGAGAAGCCTTTGCGCTCTTTCCGGTCTGCGGTGCTCACGCGGCAGGGCCGGGCCCTGGAGCCCTGCAGGCTGGGCTCTGACAGCAGCTGCTGGGTCACCACCGAGGTGCGCACGGCCACTTGCCTGGGAGCGGGTGGGCTTCAGGTGGGCTCCCTGATGCTCCCACCCCTCCCCCAGCCTGCCCCGGGTGGGCCTAGCAGAAGCCTGCTGTGATGGGCAGGTGGCTCAAAGGAGATCAGATTCCGTAGGGGAGGGGGACCTGAGAGCCCCTTGTGTAGCAGGTTCTCAGTCCAGAGGGGGAGCTGATGGCAGACTCCTCCCTGCCCACTTGCCTCCTCCCTCCCTTGGGCCCCGCCCTCTCACCTACAAAGTGGGGTGACCTGGGGGACGCCCAGGTCAGTGGACTGTGAGGTGCACATTGTAGAATGGAAGGAGACAGTCTGGATTTTGGAGTCAGGCCCAAGTTCAAATCTGTTCATGTGGCAGAAGAACCCTCACTGCCCAGAGCTGCCTGGGGACTGGGATGGTGTGGGGGTCTCTGCCATGCCCACAGGGTGCAGAGTGGACAGAAAAGGGCTGGGCAGGTGTGTGTGTGGGAGCTGGGAAGAGAGGCCGCGGCCGGCAGATGCTCGAGGCTGAACTAGTTAAGACTTAGATCAGATCAAGCCTGAGCACCGAGGGCTCCGTGTGGGGGTGCAGGCAGCAGCGGAGCCTCTCACAGGGTGGGGTGGGGGCTGTTGAGGAGCAAAGCCTGGGGTCCCAGCCCAGACCCCCTGAGTCAGGATCTGCACAGGGACAAGTTCTTCGTGGCCGATAAACCCACGAAGGTTGGAGACTGCCTTCCCTTCCACTCTGGGCTCTCACCTGGAGCTGGACTTGGGGTAGAGACGGCTCAGAGACTTCACAGCATACTCCATCCTGCTCAGCTGCACCGCGCTGCACCTGGGAGGCAGGCAGAACTGGCTCGGAAGTGTGGCAAGGCAAGGTCCCCTTCTCGTCCTTTGCCACGGTTCAGCCTGCTCCCATCCCGCCAGCATCTGCCGGCCAGGCCTCTCATCCCAGCTCTCACACACACTTGCCCGGCCCTTTTGCTGTCCACTCTGCGCACTGACTGTGAGCGTGGCAGGGACCCCCACTCCATCCCAGTCCCCAGGCTCAGCCCCGAGGGCGCCCCTCCTGCCCGGGCACCGCTCACTCCATGCTCCTCCGGCCCTGGCTCTGGTCTCACTGAGCAGGGATCCCAAGTCGGGGAAAGAGGCCCTGCCTGGCTGTGCCTGCCCCTGGGGACAGAGTCCGCTCGATGCTGGCAGGAGGTGAGTCACGCCACCTCCCTCTTCTGGGGACCGTTCCTTCACCTATGGTCCAGAGACCTCCCAGGCGGGCAGCCGGGTGGAGCCTTCCTTTTACTGAATTTTATCTCATTTAAGGGTAAATGGTCGCTGTGGCTTGTGGCTCCTGGCCCCCATATTGGATAGCACCTGCCACCCCTGAACCCACATGCTCTGCTCCCGTGCGCCCCAGACCCTTTCCACCCGTGGCTCCCTCTGCCTGCGGTGCCTTGCCAGGACCCAGGGCTAACTGTGCGCAGCCGGAGGCTCCAGGTTTACTGCCTTCCACACTTGGGAAAACTCTGGGCAGCTCACAGATCAACCCCTTCACCCTGCCCTTCCTGGCCAAGGGTGCCTCAGGGTCTTTTTCAGCTCCAGCCCCAATCCATGGGGACCTGGCCGAGGGGTGCCCTCCCCACTGCAGCTGCCAGCACGGGGAGGGCACAGAGCGGGGGGCTCAAGGAGGTGGTGTGGCACCCTCCTCAGTTGGGTGAAGTCACCTGTTCTTGCTAACAACTCAGGGGCTCCCAGACCAGCCCCCAGAGACAGAAACCCAGTGCCCACATAGCTCTGCCCAGGCCTGCTTGCTTTGGCCTCTCTCCTCCCTGTCCCCAGCCAAACCTGCCAAGCCCACCCTCACCTGCTTTCCAGGAGCAAAAAGCCAGGCTCACCACCCCCTCCAGCCTCCTGGCAGGACAGCCCTGCCCACCCACGCCTCCCTCCATTTTATTTCCAGCTCCCAGAAAGCCCCTCCCCTTGCCTGGAGCCCCAGCTGGGGAAAAGAGCAAGGAGAAGGAGCTGGCAGCTCCCCCCAGGGCCAGAAGCCAGCCTGACTCCGGACAGGAGAAGGCGGGTTCACAAGCGCTGTGAGGGCTGCCCTAGGGGATCCAGCCCCGGGGTGCAGGCGGCCGGAGATGTGGGCTGCGCCCCAGAACCCCAGACTGGCAGCTTGAGCCCCAGTTTCACTCATCTTGGTTGTGGGGTGATGACTCCTGTTTGATGAGGTTGTGCTGAGGATTCGTGATCATAAAAAAAAGGCTTTGCAACGTAGACATCCAATAGCTGGATGGTTGCTGGTATTGCTGATAATACAGTTACTTAGTCGTAGCACAGACTGGCCTGGCTGAAGTGCGTGGTGGTGCAGGGTGTAGGACACTGCGCGGCAGTTCCGCTGATGCACGTGTCTCCAGAAGTGAAAGCACGCCTCCGCACAAGCGCCTGTCCGTGAATGTTCACGGCATTATTGGTGACAGCCAGGAGGCAGAAACAACCCAATGTTTGTCAGCTGATGGCCTCTGAGAATGTAGTTGATCCATTATGGATATCTGTCAATAAATATGCATCTATCAATAAGAAGGGTCGACTTAGCACTGCCGCGTGGGTGAGCTTTGGAACAGCCGGCAAAGGGGGAGAAGCCTGGTAGAAGAGATGACTCTAGAACCTTGCAAGCATTTAAATCGCCAAAGCAGGGGCCTGTTGTGGTGCGGCAGGTTAAGCCACTGCCTGTGAAGCCAGCATCCCCTCTGAGTGCCAGTTCTAGTCCCCGTTGCTCTGTTCACAATCCAGCTCCCTGCTAGTGGCTCCAGTACTTGGGCTCTGGCTGCCCACACGGGAGACCCAGATGGAGTTCCCGGCTCCTGGTGACTGCCTGGCTCAGCCCCAGCTGTTGTATCCATTTGGGGAGGGAACCAGTAGGTGGAAAATCCCTCTCTCTTTCTCTAACTCTGCTTTTTGAATAAATAAAATACATCTTTAAAAAATTCCCCAAATCATAAGTCATCAGTACTAAGAGGGTGGAAATTTAATCTAATTATGATTTTTTTAAAAGATATTTTATTTATTTGAAAGGCAGAGCTACAGAGAGGCAGAGTCAGAGAGAGAGAGAGAGAGAGAGAGAGAGGTCTTCCATCCACTGGTTCACTCCCCAAATGGCCACAACGGTCAGAGCTGGGCTGATCTGAACCAGGAGCCAGGAGCTTCTGGTTCTCCCATGTGGGTGCAGGGCCCCAAGCACTTGGGCCATTTTCCACTGCTTTCCCAGGCCATAGCAGAGAGCTGGATCAGAAGTGGAGCAGCTGGGACTTGAACCAGCACCTATATGGGATGCTGGCGCTGCAGCCGGTGGCCTTACCTTCTACACCACAGCATCTGCCCCTCTAATTCCTGTTTCTAGAAGCTGGGCCTGATGGCAGGTCCTCGGGTCATGGGGTGTGCCCTCGGCAGGTGGTTAGGAGAGCTGAGTTGGTGCGAGCCGTTATCTGTTCCTGGCTCACCCGCTCTCCTTCCTCTGCAAAGCTCCTTTGTGGCCTTCCTCCAGCCTCAGCAGACGGCCAGAGAGGGAGGCCTCCACCTGATCGTGACTGTGAACCTGCAAAACTGTGACCCAAACACCCTCCTTCCTAGGTAGCTTGTCTCTGGTGTTCCTCACGGTGATGAGAGCCAGCGGATAGAATCACATATAGTATGATCGGATCTATTAAGGCAGAATATTGATTAGCAATGGCCCAGGGCCGGGGTGAGGGGTTGGGGGAGATAGGAAGTGTTGCTAACGGTCACAGGGTTTCTTCGGGGGAAGACAAATGTTGCCCCGAGAGGTCCAATCACAATAGCTTGGATGACGCTTGCCAACCCTGTAAATGTGGTAAAGATTAAATGTGCATCTGAGTGAGAAGGCGACTCATGACTTAATTAAGGATGTTATCTCAATAAGGGTTAAGCAAAAAAAAAAAAAAAAAAGTTCAGCTTCATCTTTATTTTAGCACAAGGTTTTCACACTTTATTGCATCAAAATGACCTGAGGGGCCTGTTGGAATTCCGACTGGGGGCCAGCGTTGTGGCACAGCAGGTTAAGCCGCTGCTTGAAAACCCTGCACCCCACATCCGAGTGCTGCTTCAAGTCCCAGCTGCTCTGCTTCAGATCCAGTTTCCTGCCGATGCCCTGGGAAGACGGCAGATGATGGGCCCAGTTCTTGGGCCCCTGCCACTCACGTGGGAGACCCAGATGGAGTTCTAGTTTCCTGACTTCAGCTTGGCCCAGCCCTGACTGTTGTGTCCACTTGGGGAGTGAACCAGTGGATGGAAGGTCTCTTCTCTCTGTCTTGCCCCCTCTATGCATGTTGCTCTGACTTTCAAATAAAGAAACCTTTTTTAAAAATTCAGATTGAGTTGTTAAGATGTCACTTGGGCCAGTGCCATGGTTCAATAGGCTAATCCTCTGCTGTGGCGCCGGCTCTCCCGGTTCTAGTCCCAGTCGGGGCGCCGGATTCTGTCCCGGTTGCCCCTCTTCCAGTCCAGCTCTCTGCTGTGGCCCGGGAGTGTAGTGGAGGATGGCCCAAGTACTTGGGCCCTGCACCCACATGGAGACCAGGAGAAGCACCTGGCTCCTGCCTTCAGATCAGCCGCGGTGGCCACTGGAGGGTGAACCAACGGCAAAGGAAGACCTTTCTGTCTGTCTCTCTCACTGTCCATTCTGCCTGTAAAAAAAAAAAAAAAAAAAAAAAAAGATGTCACTTGGGACTCCCACATCCCATACTGGACGGCTTGGGTTCAAGTCCTGGCTCTGAACCCATCCCAGCTCCCTGCTAGTCACAACATGCCCTGGGAGGCAACAGACGATGGCTCAGGTGGTTGAGCCCCTGCCACCCACATGTGAGTCCCAGGGGGAGCTCCTGGCTTCATCCAGCGCCAGCCTGGCCCAGCCCCAGCTATTGTTGGCATTTAGGGAGTGAACCAGTAGATAAAAGGTCTCTCTCTCTTTGTCTCTTTCCACATAAATAAATAAAACTAAAATTTCTTGAAAATTCAGATTGCTGCCCACCCCACCCCCCCAGAGGTCCTAACTCAGAATGTCTAAGGTGCGGCCTAAGAATTCACACTTAAAAAAAAAAAAAAGATTTATTTACTTATTTGAAAGGCAGAGTTACAGAGAGGCAGAGGCATAAAGAGATCTCTCATCTGCTGGTTCACTCCCTAATTGGCCACAACGGCCAGACCTGTGCCGATCGAAGCCAGGAGCCAGGAGCTTCTTCTGGGTCTCCCGCATGGCTGCAGGGGCCCAAGGACTTGGGCCATCCTCCACTGCTCCCCCAGGCTCTCCCAGGCGCATTAGTACGGAGCTGGGTAGGAAGTGGAGCTTATACTGCCCCTTCAGTGTAAGGCGCCAGCGTTACTTGCAGTGTTGTAACAGTGCTGGCCCCTGGACAACGTGGATGAAGTGTTCACTATATACCAGCCCTCCAGGGGCTGAGAGGGCAGTGGGAAACAAGACAGCTGTGTCCCACACCCTCAAGATTGACATTTCTGTGTGCCGGGGGTCGGGGGGCATAGACCATGAACAAACGGAAAAAATTTCAAAATAGAAATGATTTCAGGCAGTCACGTTCTGGGGAGAACACAAAGCGAGGTGATATTTTATAGCCAGTGTGTATGTGAAATTAAATAGCACGGTACACACGTATGCATGAAACAGCAGGGCGAGGAAGGTCCGGGCCGGGCAGCCTCTCGCTGCATCCTGGCTGTGCAAAGCCAGGCTCTGCAGTCCCGGGGGACAAGTGAGGTAGATAAAGGAAATATCGGCGCGCAGGCGCTGGGAAGGGAGGCCTCAGGGTGCAGAGCAAGAGCTGCACAAACAGCCCCCCCCCCCCCCCCCCGTCTGGCAGAATGAGGGCCCAGGCAGACGGGCGACCCCTGGAGGAGGAGGTTCTGGGACAGGGCTGGGCACCTCCCCTGGGCGTCGATCCACAGCTCTCGCCTTCCCAGTGTGCATTTGTGTCCCCGGATAGGCCAGTGGGTGACTCAGCAGCAGCCTGGCTCTGATGAAATCCAAGCGCTGACAGGGACAGACAGCAGAAGCCAGAGCCAGACAGGATGCTTCCCCGGGCTCAGTTGGAAGTCAGCAAACGTTTCCTGAACGCTGACAGCATGCCAGGCACTGTGCCTGCGCGGGGACAGACAGATCTGGCCCCTGACCTTTGAGGAATTCACATTCCAGGGAGGGAGGCAACGTAGGAGCAAGATTCTCAACACCTGCGAGTGGAGACGGACTCCACCTGTGCTCAATGGAGCGGGAAAGAAGCCTGCATTTGGCTACCTAAGAGATGCCTCATATGCTAAACTTCAGCACAAGGAGCGAAGTCAAATGACCTACAATACATAGGGGAAGTACATTGCAACTAATATTCCAGTGAAAAAATGTATCTGTCTTTCCCCTCTCATTCTCCCCTCCCTCTCTATCTATGTGAGGGTACTTCAAGAAGTTTCTGGACAATGAAATATAATTTTAAAGATTTTATTTATTTATTTGAGAGGAAGAGACAGAGAGGTCTCCCATCCGCTGGTTCAGTCCCCAAATGGCCACAACAGCTGGGGCTGAGCCGTTCCAAAGCCAAGAGCCAGGAGCTTCTTCCAGGTCTCCTATGTGGGTGCAGGGGCCCAAGGACTTGGGTCATCTGCTGCTGCTTTCCCAGGGCATAGCAGAGAGTGGGATCTGAAGTGGAGCAGCTGGGATTCGAACTGGTGCCCATATGGGTTGTGGGGACTGCAGGCAACAGCTTTATCCACTATGCCACAGCGCCGGCCCCTATACTACTTAATTAAAATTTTTATTCACTTTAAGGGGAGACAGAAAGAGATTCCATCCACTGGTAGTCTCCAAACGCCTCCAACAGCTGGGGCTGTATCAGGCGGAAGTCAGGGGCCAGGAAATCAATCTGGGTCTCCCACGTGGGTGCAGGGGCCCAAGCACTTGGACCATCTTCCACTGCTTTGCTAGGCCATAGCAGAGAGCGGGATCGGAAGTGGAGCAGCCGGGACTCGAACCGGCGTCTACATGCGATGTCCGCACTGCAGGCGGCAAGCCACAGCTCCAGCCCCTGCAATGATTACGTGGTCTCTGGAGGGAAACTTCTGAGACGGGAAGATGTGTGCTGGGAAAGGCATAAAGCCTTCCAGGAATCCAGCTCCCGGGCTCCGTGATGGGAATAGGGGCATCGGACTCACTTCCTGCGGCTCTGCTCGCGGGGCGGGGCACTACCCAGGGTTCCCGGCTCCTCCGTGGGGCCGGGGCCATAGAGACGGTCCTCCCAGCGTGGGCAGAGAGGCCGGAAGTGCCCGGCACTTCCGCCCGGCCGTTGTGTGGCTGCACCGAGGCGGCGACAGAGGGGCTGGCGGAACTGTTGGCGCGGGTGTCGCGGCGGCGGGCTGTGCTGTGGGCTCCAGGGTGCTGAGCAGGGACCATGGCGTCTCGGGCGGGCCCGCGAGCGGCCGGCACGGACGGCAGCGACTTTCAGCACCGGGAGCGCGTCGCCACGCACTACCAGATGAGGTACGGGTGAGGCGCGCGACGCCGGCGCCCCCGGGGTTGACAGCCCGGCCAGCCCCCGCCCGCCGGCCCGCCCGGTCCCCTCCTTCCGCGGCGGCCTCGGTCGCGTCCCCAGCCAACCCCGCGGAGCCCAGCGGCCCCCGCGAGCGCCGCCCCGTGGTCCGGCCCGAGTGGCGAGGGGGCTCGGGCCCCGCGTGGGCTCCGCGGTCGGAGCCACGGCTGCCGTCTCGCGTGTGTGACCTTGAGAACTTGGTTTTGTCGCCGAGCCTCAGGTTCCTCGCCCGTAGCGGGAGCAGATGGCCCGCGTGTGCGGTTTCGGTGGGGAGCTGGCGAGTGTTGGGGTGGTGGGCACCTGCCACATGGACTGTGGCCGTGGACCGGGCGGCGCGCGGGCGAGGCGTCTCCGTGTTCGTGCGGTCGCTGGCTTTCGCGTGGCGTGGAGGTGGGCGCCGGGGTGCGGTGGACCTGGCCGTCAGCTCTGGTCCTCGAAGTCCAAGAAGCCGGCGTTTTTCTCTGCTTCCCTACGGCATTTTAAAATAAAAATAGAGCGTAGATCTTTAAGGCCCCTGAGCTTTCTAGAATGTTCCTCGCAAGTGTTTTCCTAGACCGGCTTTTCTGAACGCCGAGTTCACGCCCGTCCTTAGGCCCCGCTGTGAGCGCGCGTTAGAACCCAGGCAGGGGTCTTCACTGTTGGGTCTCAGCGGCGGCTTTGCCCCTGGGGGTGCGGGCAGCTGCCTCTGCGGCCTGGAGGAATTGGGAGAATGGGGGAAACGTGTGCCTCCCCTGGCTGGAACGTCCACGCTGGCTGCAGACGTGTGGCAGGCCGGGCCGATGTCCTGGCCGGTGCCTCCTTCCAGCCTGCGGTGTGGCTCGGCCTTGCCCCCGCGCCTTCCTAGTCTCCGCAGCGGGCCCTGGCTCCGCTCAGCTGCTGACTTCCTGGAGCACCAGTGCGGACGGCCGGTACTTGAATGTCCGTGCCCGGGCGTGCAGGGCCCGTCTCCAGCATCCTTAGAGCCTGGCTGAAATGCCTCCCTCTGGACAGCCTTGTCCTACTCCTCGTCCCACACAGAGCTGTTCTGCCTTCCTGTGAGCCCATAGCTCATGGACCATATGAGAACTTTCTCACTTCACTTTTTTTTACATTTTTAAGATTTATTTATTTGAAAGGCAGAGTTAAGAGAGAGAGAGGTCTTCCATCCGCTGGTTCACTTCCCAAATGGCCGCAACGGCCCGAGCTGCGCCAATATGAAGCCAGGAGCTTCTTCCAGGTCTCCCACATGTGTGCAGGGGCCCAAGCCTTGGGCCATCTTCTGCTTTCCCAGGCCATAGCAGAGAGCTGGATCGGAAGTGGAGCAGCCGGGACTCGAACCAGCGCCCATGTGGGCTCCACAGCACCGGCCCCCGGGGTCTGTGTCTTACTCCCATTTCTATCATTATCCAGTACAGTCGCCTAGCGTGCAGGTGGTGGTCAGAAAAACGTGAGTGAAAGGTGCTCTCCCTGTGCTCTGCCCCACAGTGTGACCCTCAAGTATGAAATCAAGAAGCTGATCTACGTGCATCTGGTCTTGTGGCTGCTGCTGGTGGCCAAGATGAGCGTGGGACACCTGCGGCTGCTGTCGCATGACCAGGTGGCCATGCCCTACCAGTGGGAGTACCCGTATCTGCTGAGCGTCGTGCCCTCCCTCCTGGGCCTCCTCTCCTTCCCGCGCAACAACATCAGCTACCTCGTGCTCTCCATGATCAGCATGGGGCTCTTCTCCATCGCTCCCCTCATCTATGGCAGCATGGAGATGTTCCCCGCTGCCCAGCAGCTCTACCGCCACGGCAAAGCCTACCGCTTCCTCTTCGGGTTTTCTGCTGTCTCCGTCATGTACCTGGTGCTGGTGCTGGCGGTGCAAGTGCATGCGTGGCAGTTATACTACAGCAAGAAGCTCCTGGACGCCTGGTTCACCAGCACGCAAGAGAAGAAGCGTAAATGAAGCCTCCCCAGTGGACTCTGTGGGCGAGGCCTGGGCCTCCCTGGTGGACTCTGTGGGCGTGGCCTGGGCCTCCCTGGTGGACTCTCTGTGGGTGAGGCCTAGGCCTCCCTGGTGGACTCTCTGTGGGCGAGGCCTGGGCCTCCCTGGTGGACTGCTCTGTAGGCGTGGCCTGGGCCTCCCTGGTGGACTCTGTGGGCGTGGCCTGGGGTCCCTGATGGACTCTCTGTGGGTGAGGCCTGGGGTCCCTGATGGACTCTCTGTGGGTGAGGGGGGTCAAGGACCTGGTCTTAAGTGTCTTCTAGGAATTTGGCAGCTGTGGTGTTGGCACCTGAAGCCAGCGTGGTCCACATTCTGGAAAGCCGCTCCGGCTGACACCTGCTGAGGGGCCAAAGTAAATGTATTCCTGGTTGACTGGAGCTGAGTGACTGACAGCAGAGAAACCAATCTAAGCTGGGTCAGGTTATCCTTAGAAGACTGCGCCTTGCCTGCCCTTGTTCGTTCCCCCCGCCTCCATCCATCTCCCCATAGCCATCAAGACTGAGGGAGATGAAGCATAAATCCAGTTCCACTTCGGTCTAGGTCATGGGGCAGGAAACGCTGGGGAAGCTGTTCTTGCAGGCTGTGGTCTCTGCTGAAAGCATTTTAAGTAAACAGAACCTCAATAAAGACTGCCCTGGCCACCCTGTGTCTGGGCTCTGATGCCGTGAGAGGTGTAGGTGTTTGGGTGGCCTTAGGCACCAGGAGACCGGAGAAGCCTGGCAGGGGCTGTGGAGAAGTAGAGGGAGCGTACATGGGGAGCCCTGCCTCTGATCGTCAGGAACCACCCAGACCTGCCCTGTAGTCTCTCCGGCTGGGAGTGACCCGTTCTCATTATCTAGCATGTGTTACAGGCTCTCTTAGTTGGATACTCATGTTGATCAGTTAGGCATCTAAAACTAACGATATCAAAAAGAATTCTATAGGAAATGTAATCTACATGTGAATCCGTCAACATTGTATCTGATGTTAGGAGTTTTAATAAGAAGTCGGGAACAGCGCTTTGAACCGCAGGACCCTTGGATGCCGTGGGTGCTGGGAGACGTCCAGGTCTGCACCCAGCAGCTCCGCCCTCGTAATTCTGTGAGCACTCTGAGCTCCAGCGGCAGACGCTGCTCCTCTCGCAATCTGATCGCCCCCTCAAATTCGGTGCATGTGCACCGCTGCGGTCAAGTGAGAATACACGGGCACAGCCCCGATCGTCCCGCTCTCCGTGCTCTGTGAGGTTGCCAGGTGCACTGTCCATACGCTTTCCGGGCGGGTCGCAGCCCGCTGGCCCTGCACTGTCTCCCAGTCGGAGCCTCGGGGGGTCCCGCCACGGGTTCCATGGTTTATTTCTCCTTTTCCGCGTTGACATTTCTGTGTTACTCACCCCTGTTAAGTCCCAGTTCATGTGGTAATTTTGGGGCCTCCTGGTTCTTTGAATTCAGGGTGAGTTTTTCCTCCTTGTTTTTATTTTTTGCTGTTATTGACAAGATTGGCAGTTTGCCTGTCTGCCACGCCCCTTGGTCACGAATGAGGTAGCTTGCTGTATTGTAGACTACAGAGTCAGCTGCAGAGGCTGGGACTCAACTGAATAAGGAGTAGAATTTGGAGAGCAGACTGGAGAAGGTGTGGGGAGTGGAGTTACATACAACATGGATAATTTTTGAAGAATTGGTATACAAATAATCTTCAGAAAAACAAGTTAAAAATGTCTTTGGGGGCCGGCGCTGTGGCGCAGTGGGTGAATGTCCTGGCCTGAAGTGCCAGCATCCCATATGGGCACTGCTTCGAGACCCGGCTGCTCCGCTTCCTCTCCTCTCTCTGTACCTCTGACTTACAAATGAATAAATTAAAAAAAAAAAAAGTCTTCGGTTGTTGGAATGATGCTTTACAGTCTTAAAGTAATTAAAAAAAATATTTGAAAGAGTTACATAAAGAGGTAGAGACAGAGCAAGTTCTTCAATCTGCTGATGTACTCTCCAGATGGCCACAGCAGCCATAGCTGAGCTGCCAGGAGCTGCTTCTGGTTCTCCCATGTGGGTGCAGGGGCCCAAGATTTGGGCCATCCTTTGTTGCCTTCCCAGGTGCTATAGCAGGGAGCTAGGTCAGAAGTGGAGCAACCGGGGGGCCCGTGCTGCGGTGCAGCGGGTTAAAGCCCTGGTCTGCAGCGCCGGCATCTCATATGGGCGCTGGTTCTAGTCCCGCCTGCTCCTCTTCCAATCCAGCTCTCTGTTATGGCTTGGGAAAGCAGTGGAAGATGGCCCAAGTCCTTGGGCCCCTGTACACATTGGAGACCAGGAAGAAGCTCCTGGCTCCGAATTGGCACAGCTCCGGCCGTTGTGGCCATCTGAGGAGTGAACCAACAAATGGAAGACCTCTCGCTCTGTCCTACTTCTCTCTGTAACTCTTTCAAGTAAATAAATCTTGAAAAAAGTGGAACAGCTGGGACTCAAACCAGTACCCATACGGGATGCTGGCACTGCAGGCCTGGGCTTTAACCTGCTGTGCCACAGCACTGGTCCCTAGAGTAACTTGAAGACTCATTATGGAAGTAACTAAAACCTCAAACAGAAAGCTGGTTGGTGTGTGTGCCTTGTTGGATTGTTTGGGTTCTGGTTCCCCTGGCATTTCCCCCCTTTTTGCCTGACGGTGGCAGCATTCCCTGAAGCGAACCTCTTGTTGGGTCTTGATTAAATGGAAAGAACAGAATATTGGTGTTCAAATCCAGGTGCACCTGCTGCTCATAGGACCAGGATCAACCCTGCCTGTTCACAGGTTGTGAAGATGAAAGGAGATGCATTGTGAAAGACTAAAGCCCTGGGCTGCAGCAACAGCATTCCATGTGGGCTGGTTCGGGTCCCTGCTAATGTGCCTGGGAAAGCAGTGGAAGATGGCCCAAGTTCTTGGGCCTCTGCACCATGTGGGAGACCCAGAAGCTGCTGCTAGCTTTGGATCAGCTCAGCTCTGGTCATTGCCGCCATTTGGGGAGTGAACCAGAGGATGGTAGACCTCTCTGTCCAACTGTTTCAAATAAATACAATAAATCTTTTTTTTTTTTTTTAAAGATAGTGCTTTGTGAACCACATAGCTCTCAATCGATGCACAGAGTGGTTGTTGTTCCCTGATCCCTGTTGGAGTAGAGAGTACAGAGTTGGAGGGATTCTTAGAAACCTTCTAGGTCACTAGAAAGGCGGTGTGGGGCAGTGAGCGGTTTCTCATGAGACTGACTTGGGTTGGGATTCTGCCAAGGCGTTTTACCACCTTGTACCTTAAGCTAGCTATTGGACCTCAGTTTTTGATCTGACATAGGAGTATCTTAGTACTTCCCAGCAGTGTCATGAGGCTTAAATAAATGACATGCATGAATTGTCTAGTTCATTATAGTGGCTTAGTATCAAAGTGCCTTCCCCAGGCAGTGGAGGATGGCCCAGGTCCTTGGGCCCTGCACCCACATGGGAGACCAGGAGGAAGCACCTGGCTCCTGGCTTCGGATCGGTGCAGTGCGCTGGCCGTAGCGGCCATTTGTGGGGTGAACTAACAGAAGGAAGACCTTTGTCTCCGTCTCTCTCACTGTCTCTTAACTCTGCCTGTCAAAAAAAAAAAAAAAAAAAAAAGTGCCTTCCCCAATGAGCAGTTGTTGACTTCCTTTCTCAGATTGGAAGTTCTTGCCTCTTAGGAATAGTTTCTTATTTCAGTTCTGGAAGAGGGGCTGGTGCTGTGGTGCAGTGGGTAAAGCCACCACCTGCAGTGCCAGCACCCATATGGGTGCCGGTTTGAGTCCCAGCTGCTCCACTTCCAATCCAGCTCCCTGCTAATGCGCCTTGGAGGGAAGCAGAGGATGATCCATGTGCTTGGGCCCCTGCAGCCACATGGGAGACCTGGATGAAGCTCCTGGCTGCTGATTGGCCAAGCTCTAGCTGTTGGCAGCCATTTGGGGGATGAAACAGTGGACGGAAGATTCTCCTCTCTCTTTCTCTTTGTCTTTGCCTTTCTCTAACTCTGCCTTTCAAATTAATTACTTTTTTCAACTTTTATTTAATATAAATTTCCAAAGTACAACTTTTGAATTATAGTGGCTTTTGCCCCCATAACCTCCCTCCCACCCACAGCCATCCCATCTCCCACTCCCTCTCCCATCCCATTCTTCATCAAGATTCATTTTCAATTATCTTTGTATACAGAAGATCAACTTTAGTATATTCTAAGTAAAGATTTCAACAGACTGCACCCACACAGACACACAAAGTATAGAGTACTGTTTGAGTAGTAGTTTTACCGTTAATTCGCATAGTACAACACGTTAAGGACAGAGATCCTACATGCGGAGCAAGTGCACAGTGATCCCGTTGTTGATTTAACAATTGACACTCTTATTTATGACGTCAGTAATCACCCAAGGCTCTTGTCATGAGCTGCCAAGGCTACAGAAGCCTCTTGAGTTCACAAGCTCCCGATCTTATGTAGACACAGCCATAGTCAAAGTGGAAGTTCTCTCCTCCCTTCAGAGAAACAAACTACCCTTTAAAAAAAAATTCTTGAAGAGCAGAGGTGAGGGATGCTCGCCCACTCCTGGTGTTTATATTGGTCTGATTGGTTGGATTTCCTGCCATGGGTGTTCACCACTGGGTGTGGTTGGCTCAGCAGACCTTAGGAAGTGGCCATCACAGAAGACCCTGGAGCTGCTGCATGGTCTGGCCAGAGTGCAGGCACAAGGGAGGCTGTGACCCTGAACTGTGTGCTGGAGCGTGCAGAGCGGCCACGCAACTCCCTGGACTGGCTTTGTCCGCAGGTCAAGTTCATGAAGCGTGAAGTTTTGGGCAGTTCATACACAAACGCCAGGAGACACAGGCCTTGGCCATTTCCAAGAGGACGGGGCCTCTGAAGCTCGCCACACAGCCCTGTTGCCCTTCCTCCTGCTGGCCGCCCCGGTCCAGCCTCAGAGTTGCTGACCACGTGCGTGTTGACGCTTGCTGAGCAGTCCCCACCCTGAGCGGTCTGGCCACCTCAGCTCTGCCTTGAGCCTGCTGCCCGTATCACCCTGTGAGCTCCCGCTCCTCTTGCGGCCAGCACGGTGTTCTGGCCGCAAGAGCCAGGAAGACGGGCTTGTGAGGCCCAGCGCTCTGCATCGTAGCTGTGTGTATTTGCTTGCTTGCTTGCTTGCTTGTTTGACAGAGTTAGAGAGAGAGAGAGAGAGAAAGGTCTTCCTTCCATTGGTTCACCCCCCAAATGGCTGCTATGGCCAGTGCTGCACCAATCTGAAGCCAGGAGCCAAGTGCTTCCTCCTGGTCTCCCATGCGGGTGCAGGGTCCAAGGACCTGGGCCATCCTCCACTGCCTTCCCGGGCCACAGCAGAGAGCTGGACTGGAAGAGGAGCAACCGGGACTAGAACCCGGCGCCGCAGGTGGAGGATTAACCAAGTGAGCCAGGGCGCCGGCCCCAGCTGTGTGTTTTTAGACAAGCTGCCCAGTCCTGCTGAGTGTGTCCTGTCTGTGAAATGGGCAGTAATACTGACCTCAGGGTTGTAGAACTAGCAAGACGAGATGAAGTGGGCAGAGTGTGTGGCCCTGGCTGACGGAGTTGAGGAGAAGTTGGTCCTCCTGCCCCACCTCCTTCCCCAGGTGAGCTTTTCAGTTCAGATCCCTCCCGGAGAAGGCTGCCAGCGCTCAGCCCGGGCCAGCACTAGCTGCCGGCTCCCTGGCCCCCGCTCCGCCCTTCTCTCTGCTGCTCTTCTCTCCTCCCACCTTCTCTTCTCCCTTTTTTCTTTCTTTTCTCCTTCTCCTACCTTACCTTAGCATGACTAGGGAGCAGTCAACGAGGTAATTTCACCGTCAGAGATCAAGAGGACAGAGGAATCACAAGTGTTTTGCGCTAGGAAACTTTTTTTTTTAAGGTTTATGTATTTTATTTCAAAAAAGTTACAGAGAGGCAGAGAGAGAGAGAGAGAGAGAGAGAGAGAGAGAGAGAGGTCTTTCATCTGCTGGTTCACTTCTTAAATGGCCACAATGGCCAGGGCTGGGCCAGGCCAAAGCTAGGAGCCCAGAGCTTTATCCAGGTCTCCCACGTGGGTGCAGGGGCCCAGGCGCTTGGTCCATCCTGCACTGCTTTCCCAGGTGCATTAGCAGGGAGCTGGATCAGAAGTGGAGCAGCCAGAACTCAAACCAGCACCCGTATGAGACGCTGGCTCTACAGACAGCGGCCTTACGCGCTGCACCACAGCAGGGCCCGGGAAGCGCCTGATGCAGACGTGAAGCACTGTGTGCTGGGGAGTTGGGGGAGTGCCCCTAACCCATCCCTAGACAGCCAGAGCACCATTTGTCTGTTTTGCAGAGATGGACTCCAAGGCCAGGCTTAGTGCTGTGTCTGGCTGACCCTTCCGGTTTCCGAGAGCAGAGGAAGGTGGAGCAGTGTGGGGGAGGAGGGACCACGCAGTGGTCGAGAACCGAGGTGCCGAGCGTGGTGGGGAGTTCCCTGAGCTGCAGACTTTGACCTTCACCAACTCACTGTCGCCTCTGCTTCCTCATTTCTCCCTCTGTGAAATGAAGACAAACCTCACCTGGCACTGGCTGCTTCGGAGGCTCAGGTAGCAAACTGTGAAACAGATAGATGACTTAGATGAAATGTGCCGTAACTGGCACGTGTTCAGCCACAGAGCACCTGCCTCATCACCTCTCAGGCACAGGAGAAACAAAGTAACAAAGGGTCCTGGGCTATTGCAGTAGGTTAACTCTCTGCCTGCAGTGTGTGCCTCCCATATGGGCCCTGGTTTGAGTCCAGCTGCTCCTCTTCCAATCCAGCTCTGCTATGGCCTGGGAAAGCAGTACAAAATGGCCCAAGTGCTTGGGCCCCTGCACCCATGTGGGAGACTTGGAGGAAGCTCCTGGCTTTGGATCGGCTCAGCTGCAGCTGTTGTGGCCATTTGGGGAGTGAACCAGCTGGTAGAAGACCTCTCTCTGTGTCTCCCTCTCACTGTGACTCTACCTCTCAAATGAATTAAAAAATCTTAAGATTGGGCCTGAGCTGTGGCGTAGCAGGTTAAATACCGCTGGTCTGCAGTGCCGGTATCCCACATGGGTGCCAGTTTGAGTCCCAGCTGATCCACTTCCGATCCAGCTCTCTGCTGTGGCCTGGGAAAGAAGGAAGATGGCCCAAGTCCTTGGGGCCCTGCACCTGCATGGAAGAATAGGAAGAAGCTCCTGGCTCCTGGCTTTGGATTAACTCAGCTCTGGCCGTTGAGGCCATCTGGGGAGTGAGCCTGCGGATGGAAGACCTCTCTCTTTGGCTCTACCTCTCTCTGTGACTCTATATTTCAAATAAATAAAATAAATATTTTAAAGAAAGCATCTTTAGGTACTTAAATAAAACGAACGAAAGGTCTTTATCTTGTAATGGCTTTAAAAGCTAGAGAGTGGTTTGAGGATAATGTGTAAGGAGGACCCTGGAGACCTCGGACTGGAGTTGTCTGGAAGAAGGCTGGGTCCGGCTGCAGAAGGGCGTTCTCAACTGGGTCGCCGGGCACGACACTCTCGAGATGCTTGGCCTGGGAGGCGCGCCCCAGATTTTCTGTGGGTGATGCAGAATGAGGGCTGGGCAGCTCAGGTGCTCCGTGAGGGAGAGGAAGCTGTGGGGTGGTGGGGAGGGTCCCCTGAAGAGGGAGCCTCGTCAGCCTCGCTCCCGCAGCGGAAACCACAGGAAACCAGGTCAGCGCGCGGGGCTGCTCCCTCGGCTCCGGGGCTTCGGAGGCCGCTGTGCTGAAGCTGGAGGCCCCTCTGGCACGGAGCCTTTTTCCCAGAAGAGCTGGAAGCAGATGGCAGGTCGAGAGCGCTGGCGGAGTCCTGAGAGCCGGGGTCCACCTGGGGCACCATCATGCCGTTCGTTACCTGCACCCATCATGCCGTTACGCCCTTCTTTGCCCCGCGCTGACTGGTGTGTGGGTCGCCTCTGTATCTGCAGGACCCGGTGCGAAGCAGTGCTTCGTAGTTCCATTAATAATCTCGGTGACAGCAGGGAGACCCAAGGTAGTGTGTGTTCCTGGACGCCTTGGATCTGCAAGGCGTTTGAGGAGTGGGAGGGCTGAAGCAATGGGTGCACCCCCCAACCTGATGCTGGCCCCTTTCCTGTCGTTTTTCTCCCACACCAGGGCCCCGTCGTCTTTCAGGTGGGGCACTGGAGGTTTCTGGGGGCTGAGTCCCTCCGTCCCTCCACGTCCCTCCACGTGGAAGAAGGAATGTGCCCGGGCTGGCTGGCTAGGACGGGGGAGGAGCTTTGCAGCAGGGCGGGGTCAGGGCAGGCCACGGCAGGGCTCCTGCTGGTGCTGTGCTCCCGGTGCACAGTGGGGCCCTGCTGCCCCCGTGCAGGCCGCGCAGCCATGTTCCCTGCGCCCTGACCCTGCAGAAGCCCATGGGGAGCCCCGGATGGGCGCCCCTGCTCCTGCTGGCCGTTGGCCTCTGTGCCTCTGGTGGGATCGTCTGTTCCCGCTCGCCCTGCTGGAGCACCCACGGCCTTCTGGCCCTTCACACAGCAAGGTGCCATTGCCAGGTAAGGACACCTACGCGCCTCTGCCCGGCGCTGGTCCCGCCGCGCTGTGCCCTGCCTCACTGTGGCCTCTGCATGCTGCCAACATCCTGGCGTACTGCGGGCTGGGTGGGGCGGAGCTGGGGAGGGGAGAGTGAATGGCTGTTAGCTGTGGACCTCGGATGATTGAGACAGGGATCCCAGGGAGAGTCCTTCTAATAATATGTCTTTCCTCCGCCCCCCCCGCCCCGGCCCCACGGCTTCAGGAGAGCAGTTTTACTGGTGAGTGTGATTTGCTGATCCGCTGCCCCCTCCACCCCTGTGGTCCAGATCCTCAGTAGCCCTGCATCCGGGGGACAGGCACAGGCCGGCCTGGCCTTGTGGTGCAGAGCTGCCAGAGGCCACGTGGGGGGCATCAGCCACGTGCTTTCCCCCAGGGATCCTCAGCCTCTGGGTAGATAGAACTGCACAGTGTGGACAGGGTTCCCTCAGACCCGTGGGGCTGAGGAGATGCAGTGTAGACAGGGTTCCCTGTGACCCGGGGGTGCTGAGTGGAGGTGACTGCAGTGTGGACAGGGTTCCCTCTGACCCGGGGAGGGGGGACTGAGTGGAGGTGACTGCAGTGTGGACAGGGTTCCCTGTGACCCAGGGGGACTGAGTGGAGGTGACTGCAGTGTGGACAGGGTTCCCTGTGACCCAGGGGGACTGAGTGGAGGTGACTGCAGTGTGGACAGGGTTCCCTGTGACCCAGGGGGACTGAGTGGAGGTGACTGCAGTGTGGACAGGGTTCCCTGTAACCCGGGGGTGCTGAGTGGAGGTGACTGCAGTGTGGACAGGGTTCCCTCTGACCCGGGGAGGGGGGACTGAGTGGAGGTGACTGCAGTGTGGACAGGGTTCCCTGTGACCCAGGGGGACTGAGTGGAGGCGACTGCAGTGTGGACAGGGTTTCCTGTGACCCATGGGGGCTGAGTGGATGTGACTGCAGTGTGGACAGGGTTCCCTCTGCCCCAGGGGTGCTGAGTGGAGGTGACTGCAGTGTGGACAGGGTTCCCTGTGACCCGGGGGTGCTGAGTGGAGGTGACTGCAGTGTGGACAGCGTTCCCTGTGACCTGGGGGGACTGAGTGGAGGTGACTGCAGTGTGGACAGGGTTCCCTCTGCCCCGGGGGGGAAGTGCTGAGTGGAGGTGACCGCATGAGGACTTGGTGCCTCTGGCCTGCGGGGACGATGCGGCGGGAAGAGGACTGTCCAGGCCTCGCTCCTGCAGTCCTGCAGTACCCAGCAGTGGTGCTCTGCTGGGCGTTTTCCGCGTGCGGTCATATTCGGTCATTACAGCAGACCCAGTGTGTTTCTCGGGATTCTGACACTTGAAGAAGCTTCCTCTCTGCCCGGGGCCACACTTCCAGGTGCAGGTGGCGCAGTCTGTCTGGAGCAGGAGGGGCCTCTGCAGCCCCTGCCCCTTGACCTCGTCCGTCTTTCCCAGGAAGCCCTGCCTGTGCACCCTGCAGTACCCTGTTGGCGCTGCTCCCCGGAAGGCTCCGGCTCGTTCCGGTCTGGCACCTGCGTGTGGCGTCAGATGCCTCAGGTTTGAGAAACAGCCCTTGGGGCTCTTCTCAGGGAGCCGCAGCTTAGGGACACTTGAGGAGGGCAGCTAGGCTCGGACGAGCCGGCCCAGAGCAGTGCTGGTTCTGTTCTCCACCCGTCAGGGGCTTAGAGCATCCTGAATTCTACAGCAGGACTGGCCTCACGAGTGCGGTTGTATGTTCTTTAAAATAATTATTTGAAACAGAGAAAGGGAGGGAGGGACAGAGGGAGCTCACGCGTGCTGTCATCCAGTGGTTCATCCCCCCAGTGCGCACAACAGCTGGAGCTAGACCGAGGCCGGAACCAGGAGCCAGTGATCAGTATCCCACGTGGGTAGGGCAGGGAACCAACCAAGCCGCCACCCGCTGCCTCCCAGGGTCTGCGTTAGCAGGAAGCGAGAATCAGGAGCCTGAGTCGGGATTTCAACACAGGTGCTCAGTAGCAGAGTGGGATCTCTTTAAAATATATATTTATTGGGACTAGTGTTGTGCATAGCAGGTTAAGCCACTGCCTACAACACCAGCATCCCGTTTGGGTGCTGGTTCGAGTCCTGGCTGCTCCACTTCCTGCCCAGTTCCCTGCTGATGGCCTCGGAAAATAACAGAAGATGGTCCACGTGTTTGGGTCCCTGCCACTCATGTGAGAGAGCTGGGTGGACCCCCAGCTCCTGGTTTCAGCCTGGCTCAGCCCTGGCCATTGCGGCCATCTGGGAGTGAACCAGCACATGGAAGACCTCTTTGTCTCTCTTTAACTATTTCACATAAAATAAATAAATCTTTAAAGTTATTTATTTGTTTGAAAGCGAAAGAGGTGCCGGCGCCGCGGCTCACTAGGCTAATCCTCCGCCTAGCGGTGCCGGCACACTGGGTTCTAGTCCCGGTCGGGGCACCGGATTCTGTCCCGGTTGCCCCTCTTCCAGGCCAGCTCTCTGCTGTGGCCAGGGAGTGCAGTGGAGGATGGCCCAGGTGCTTGGGCCCTGCACCCCATGGGAGACCAGGAAAAGCACCTGGCTCCTGCCATCGGATCAGCGCGGTGCGCTGGCCACGGCGGCCATTGGAGGGTGAACCAACGGCAAAGGAAGACCTTTCTCTCTCTCTCTCTCTCTCACTGTCCACTCTGCCTGTCAAAAAATTAAAAAAAAAAAAAACTAAATTAAAAAAAAAAAAAGAAAGCAAAAGAGACAGATCTCCCATCTGGTTCGTTCCCCAGTGCCCGTGACAGCTGGGACTGGGCAGGTTCAGAACTCCAGCCCAGTCTGCCGCATGGGTGGCAGTCACCTCACTGCCTGAGCCATCACCTGTGGCCTCCCAAAGTGCCCACTAGCAGGACAGGAGCTGGGACTCGACCGGGCACTGCTGTATTGAGTCAGGGGTCCCAGGCAGCGTCTTGACTGCTGTGCCAGACACCCCCTCCAGGGTCTCCCTGCCTTTTCAGCCCTCTCTGTTTATTGCCTAACTCCGCACCTGGTGCCTAGTAAATGCCTAAGAATTGGCCGTTTCTAATTTTCCATTGTTAGAATTAACACAAGGATGAGAATCTTTGTAATGCAGCTTTTTCTTTCTTTTTTCTTTTTAAAAAGATTTTTATTTATTTATTTGAGAGGTAGAGTAAGACAGTGAGAGGAAGAGGCAGAGAGAAAGGCCTTCCTTCCGTTGGTTCACTCCCCAGATGGCCGCAATGGAGCCAGGAGCTTCTTCCCGATCTCCCATGAGGGTGCAGGGGCCCAAGCACTTGGGCCATCTTCTGTTGCTTTCCCAGGCCACAGCAGAGAGCTGGATGGGAAGAGGAGCAGCCGGGACTAGAACCGGCGCCCCCATGCTGGCCTGCGGGCGGAGGAGTAGCCTGCTGCGGCCTGGCACCGGCCCTGTGATGCAGCCTTTTCTAAAGCAGTGAGTGACTCAGGGCTGATGGTCCAGCCAGCAGGTCAAGGCACCACTGATGACGGGACTGCCACTGCTGCCCTGCTTCCCGTCAGCCCCCTGCTCACGGCCTGGGGAAGGCAGCCCACGACTGCCCAAGTGCTCGGGCTCCTTCTGTCCCCGTGGGAGACCCGGATGGAGCTCTGGGCTTCTGGCTTCAGCCTGGTTTAGACCTGGCTGTTGCAGCCATTTGGGGAAGGAATCAGCAGGTGGAAACTCTCTCTCCCTCTTTGTTTCTCTCCCTGTCTCTCTTGTTTTGCCTTTGAAACAAACATAGATGTTTAAAATCAATAAACCAATCTTTTTCACCACATCCCAGTTTCCAGGACTGCGGTAGCTTGGCGTCGTTTTCCTTGTGGGTAGCAGTGCTGACCGGGGCGGGCGCTGGGTGCAGCTGGGGACACCTGGCTGCACGTTGGAGAGCGTGGCTTTGAGTCCCTCCCCCATGCCTGCCCCAGCTTCCTCCTGATGTGCAACCAAGGAGGCTTCAGATGGTGGCTCGAGGACTTGAGTCCCTGCCGCCCAGGTGGGGGACCTGGATGGAGAGTTCCAAGCTGGCTTTGGCCTGAACCCAGCCATGAGTGCTGTGGGCCTTGGCCGAGAGAACGAGCAGGTGGGCGAACCCTTTCTCCCTCCGTCTCTCTCCTCTGTCTGTCCCTGTCTTTCTCTGCTGTCACTCTGCCTTTCAAAGAACTCAGACTGCTGAGAAGAAATGACCTACTATCTCCCACTGGCCCCACACCTCCAGGTGGGGGAGGGGCAACGAAGGGCTGAGTGACGAGCGTCCCCTGTCCTGTGCAGGACTTCAGAGGGGCTGCTTCTGCCTCTCCGCGTGGAAATCCAGGAAGTCTTACACGTTCAGGTTCTGTAGGAGACCCAGGATGCCGGCGCCTGCTCAGGTATGGTCCTTGGCCTTCTGTGCCTGTCCCTGTCGCGTCCCCGCAGCCCTCCTGCTCTGTGAGGGCGGGGGGAAGTGTGGAGAGGACGGTGGCATCCGTTACACAGTCAGGGAAACTGAGGCAGAAGAGGTCGAGCGGCGTACCCGTGGTTCCTCAGGCTCCAGAGGAGGAAACAGGCCCCGGACCCCCTGCTTCCCAGCCCGCGGCCCACCGTGCTCTCTGCCCGCAGAGGAAGCTCCTAGGTCGCCGTTGCCTGTCTGGGAAGGACCGTCACGTTTCCGTGCCCTGCCCGGATACCTGCCCCAGGGGGCTGCGCTCCAAAAGGACCCAGCCTTGGGACCCATTCTCAGCAGCACGTGGCCCCGGCCTAGGCTCGCAGAGGCGTGGAGGTAGGCGAGGGGGCACGAGGGGAGACGGTTCAGCTGAGGGGCGCTGCCTGTGGGAGGCGGAGCGAGACCACCGAGGCGTCTCCTCAGGGCCTGACTTCTCCTTCGAGCTGCTGCCTGAGGCTCGGGTGATTCGGGCGACCGTTCCGCCAGGCCCCGAGGTCCTTCTGCGTCTTTGTCATCAGTGGGCACTGGAATGTGAAGAGCCGAGCAGCCCCTTCGACGCCCAGGTGGGAGTGTTGTCCTCTAATGAAGAACCACGTTGCCTGTGCTGGAGCCAGCAGGCCTCCTGTTGCTGAGATGGGGGCTGAGGCGAGGGGGAAGGCCTGTCCGTGTGTCCTTACCAGCTGAGGTGCTGGGGAGGGCTTTGGCTAGAACCGTGGGGGCCGAGGGGCAGGCGGGCGGTGGAGCAGCAGGAGCGAGGAGCAGAGCAGTGCGCGGGGCAGCGGCCCCTCGGTGGATTCCCATTGAGAGCTTCTCAGTGTCCGAGGACGGAGCAGGCAGCCAGATGGGTCCGGGCACCTCCCGTCTGCCCCTCTGTTCCTGTCCCCCAGAGAATGAGGTGTCCCGCGTCCGCCCAGCCCAGGCCCGAGCAGCCGCCTGCACCTCCAGGTGCCGTGGTGCCACGCAGGGCTGCCGCCGCCCTGAGCCCCACGCCCCCGCAGGGTCACCGCGTGAATTAATGGAGCTCCAGCACCTGCCAGCTGCCTGGCACACGCTAGGGGCTCAGTAAACGTGTGTGTCTTTCCTTGTCTTCTCCTCCGGCTCCCCCTGGATTCCCCAGAGCAGAGGCCCTGTGAGAGCGCATTTCTCATCTTAGGGCTTAAGATGGAAAAGTCCCACGTGGTGGCCCAGGTCCCAGCCCCACTTCCCGCCCCAGGCGCCTGTGCCGTCTCCGCCCACTCCTCCCTCCCCTTTGCTGCTGTATCCACAGAAAATCGTGTCTGGGGGCCACACTGCTGACCTGCCGTACGAATTCCTCCTGCCCTGCCTGTGCATAGAGGTGAGCAGAGGAGAAGGTGCGGCTGCCCCCAGCGCTGGGGAGGCCCCCAGGCAGCGCAGCCGATCTAGCTGGTCGCTAGCCAGTCAGGTTGGAGGAGGGATGGGTGTTTGAGTTGTTGAGGAAGACTGGTGCCAGCGTGGCTGCAGGCCACCCGCTGGGTCCGAGGAGAAAGGAGCTTCCTGGGGGCGCCCAAGCTCAGCCGCACCCTTGCTGTGCTCCAGGATGGACAGCTGCCCTTGCTATGTTGTGGTCACGGCGGGGGCTGGTGGGCCTGCAGCCGCCGTAGCCCCCAGCAGCTCAGCTCCGCTGGGCCTCCGTGGTGGGCCTCCTTCTCTGCTGAGGACGAGGCCATGCGTAAGGGCTTCTTCGGGGCACACAGCAAGGGCTGGGAGCCTGTCCCTTGGGAGGTGGAAGGCAGATGCAGACAGACCTAGAGCAGCCGGCAACTGCCAGGGTGGCCAGCACAGGGACTGGGCGTCTCCGGGGAGAAGAGGTGTCAGCCGGTCTCTGTCCTGTGCCCTGGATTTCCTCCCCCTCTCCCCCCGCCCCCGTTGCTCCCCTGCCCGGTGCCCTGCCAGCTCAGGCAGCCTCACCACTGTCAGGTCCAGCCAGCCAGTTTGAGGTGTGAGTGAGAAAGGAAAGGCCGTGCTCTGACGCGCGCCCCCACCCCTGTCTCCCCAGGCATTCCACCTGCAAGAGGACACCGTGAGGCGCAAGAAGTGTCCCTTCCAGAGCTGGCCCGAAGCCTGTGAGTGCTGTCCACACGCTCCCTGTGGGCGCACACGGGCCCCCTCTCACGTGCCCCCACACCTGTGCTGGAGGAAGGCAGGGGGAACGGGCTGCTGTGCCTGCCAGTGAGTCAGTACTGGCATCAGTGAGGGGCCAGGAGATGAGGCCCGGAGGCCGCGTCCACTCCAGCTCTGTCACTCTCTCCGCTCTGAGCTTCACTTTGTCTGTAAAAGACGTGGCCTGCCCTGCTTCCCAGCAGTCTGTGGGGCTTGAAATAAGCTTAAGTGTGGAAGTGGGGGCATCTGCCATGCCGTGCGCACCTCGTTGTCCCCGACAGCATGGGTAGCACGCGGAAGCAACGGCACACACACGGCCAGTTCCAGTTAAGGAGCAGGCCATGGGGTGTGAAGTCAGGACCGGGAGGGGCCCAGAATGGCCGTCAGGAGCAGAGCAGGTCTCGGGGGAGCTGGCCCCTGAGCTGGGTCAGAAATGGGCAAGGTTTAGAAAGCAGAGATGAGAGCAGAGGCAGGTGTGGTTATGAGAGCGGCCTGAGCAGAATGAGTCGGCGCCGCAAGGAGCCGGCCGGGCGCGGCCAGGGAGGCAGAGGCCGCCGGGGAGAAAGGTTGAGATGGGGATGGGAGGGTGGGAGCCCTGCTGGGCGCAGCGGCTCCTGGCGCCTGGGGGGTGGGGGTGGGGGTGGACGTGGCAGGGCTGGGGCCCCACCTCTCGACCCTGCTGCCTGCCCAGATGGCTCAGACTTCTGGAAGTCGGTACACTTCAGCGACTATAGCCAGCGCGATCAGATGGCCATGGCCCTGACCCTCCGCTGTCCGCTGAGGCTGGAGGCCTCCCTGTGTCAGAAGCAAGAGGGGCACACCCTCTGCGAAGACGTCCCCAATGCCACAGCTCGAGAGTCAGAGGGGGTGAGGACAGACCTTCCCTGCCCCTCCCCGACAAGGGCCGGTGGTGGGCAGGACCGGGGCCCAGGGCCTTCTGCCTGCCTGCCTGCTCTCTCCCCACAGTGGTATATTTTGGACAAGGTGGACTTACACCCTCAGCTCTGCTTCAAGGTACGGCCGTGGGCCAGAGGGCTGGCGGGGACAGTGGCTGGTGCCTGGAGCCCACTTGCATTCCTGTGTTTCTTAGTTCTCCGTGGGAAACAGCAGCCATGTGGAATGTCCCCACCAGACTGGTGAGCCCAGAAATGACCTTGACTGGGGCCCCTGCCCCTCATCTCGCCCTCCCCCAACCGTGGCTCAGCCACGCCTTCCGTGGCAGCTACCGCCCAGCTCCTGTCACCTCCCGCAGCAGGGGCTTGCACATCCTGGAACGTGAGCGTGGATACCCGGGCCCGGCAGCTGATCCTTCACTTCTCCTCGACGGTGCAGGCCACCTTCAGTGCTGCCTGGAGCCACCCAGGCTTGGGGCACGACCCCTTGACATCCCCCGTGTACAGTGTCAGCCAGGTATGGGCGCCCTGGAGATGGGCCCCACTGCGTCTGTCACTCAGAGCACCGGCCCCGGTCTCAGCACGTCAGGGAGACAGACGCTGAGCCCGGTGGGCAGGCACACCCCTGGCCCCGAGCACCTGGCTCGCTTCTCTGCTGCTTCAACTGGCTCCTGTCCTGAGGCTCCTGCCCCCACCCCGCAGGTAGCTGTTCTCACGCCTGCCCGCGCTGCTGTCGCGAGGGGTGTCGGTGCCTTCTCTTGGCCCCAGCCGTCCTCTGCCAGAGCTCGCCGGCCTCTGGAGGCACCCCAGGAGGCAGAGCCCTGGCACCTGCACACATACTTAGCTCTCTTCCGTGCACTCAGACAGCGTGACTGCGGGCTTGCTCTGGTCTCCAGTACAGAAGTCACAGTCAAGTGCACCCACGAAGCCGCAGCGGCAGGCTGAGGAAGCGTGATTGGCTCTTTCCGCTTCTCCCTTTATTTGCTTGCATCTTGTGATGCTCCAGAACCAGGCAGGGGGTAGCAAACACTTTAAGATTTAAGACCAAGCCAGACTTAAGACTTAGTCACACTTGGGGTTTAAGACACAGTCATGTGTGATGGCCTAAAACTGAGGGCCAAATCCCTGACTCACTCTGTCTCATTCTGTGCTCTGAGTTCAGCTGTGAGGGGAGGCCGCTCTGTCCGTGTCTGTGCACTGGCTGGCTAGAGACTGGCGTCTGAGACGGGTGGGGCAGGCAGTACAGGGCGTACCCCTGGGACAGAGGTTGTGGTCACCTCCACAACCCGGGGTGGAGCCACACCCTGCGTGTGGACAGACGGCGATCCCTTCCGTCCAGTGTGGCATGCCGTGCCCACCCCGTGGTAGGTCCTGGGAGACACAAGACGCATGTGTAACAGACTCAGCTCATGTGGAGCTCCTGGCCCACTGACAGCTACCACTGCTGCTCCAGTTCGCTGTGAGTTACTGGAGAGGCCACCCGCCTGCACAGGCCCCCCTGTGCCTCTCAGTCACCCAGGCGGCTGTAGACGGTGATCTCGCGGAGGGTCAGGGCAGAGAGGCGACTGCGTGCCATGAGCACACAGCCAGGGACCCCAGAGGCAGTAGCTAAGCCCGGGCCTCCTTCCTCTGGACTCCTGCACTTTCTGGGTGTGGAGATGCCTCTTCCTGGTGAAGGCAGCGTGAGAAGCCTGCCTGGTTTACAGGCTGCGGGACGACAGGGACAGTGTCCCGGGGCGTGGCACCCAGTGGGCTCTGAGTCTGTTGACGAGAGGTCCAGGGACGCGTAGGGGCCCTGGAGTGGTCTGGACGTCTTGTGGGAGGTGGCGCTTGGCCTGAAGCCCTGGTGGGACGAGTGGGGACATCATGGGCACAGCCGGATTTGCCTGCTGGGGGACAGTCATTCTGTTCTTTGCTCCTACAGACCCAGGGCTCAGGCCCAGTGACACTGGACCTCGTTATTCCCTTCCTGAGGCCGGGGGGCTGTGTCCTGGTAAGGAACCCCCCTCCCTCTGCTTGTACTTCACAGATGATGGGCGGAAAATCTGGGCTCCAAAATGTTAAGTTTGGTCAGCATAGCAGTGTTTTTAAGTGGAATAAGTTGCCACCATCTATGTGGGCTTTTTTTTTTTTTTTTTTGATTGATTGATTTATTTGAAAGGCAGAGTTACAGAGAGAGAAGGAGAAAGAGAGAAATCTTCCATCTGCTGGACCCTCCCCAAATAGCCATGACAGCTGGAGCTAGGCCAATCTGAAGCCAGGAGCCAGGAGCTTCTTTCGGGTTTCCCATATGAGTACAGGGGCCCAAGGATTTGGGCCATCTTCTACTGCCTTCCCAGGCCATAGCAGAGAGCTGGATAGGAAGAGGAACAGTCGGGACTAGAACTGGTGCCCAAATGGGATGCTGGCACTTCAAGGCCAGGGCATTAACCTGCTGCGCCACAGTGCTGGCCCCTCTATGTATGTTTTTTTAAAAACTGGATTCCTGGCCTCTCTTGGAAAAGCAGAAAGCCTAGTGCCCTGTGTCTACACTCTGACACAGTTACATGGCCTGAAGCCCAGTGCTCTGTGGTCACTCAGCTTGGCCACACTCTCCAGGCCCTCACAGCAGCCCCAGGCAACTTAGGAGTTGATTTCTTGAGTCTGGCCACAGTCACGCTTGAGTTGCCACCTTTGACCTTTATTTTGTGGCGGGTGGGCAGGTAGACCAGACCCAGCCTGAGCTGCAGGAGTTCCAAGCCAGTGGGGACGCCCTTCTCCACCCTCCATGTCTCCTTCATCTCGCCCTGGGAGGAGGGGCTGGCCTGGCTCACAGGGTTGGCCCTTCGCCCTCAGGTATGGAGGTCAGATGTCCAGTTTGCCTCGAAGCGCCTCTTGTGTCCAGGTGGTGAGTTCCTGGCTGGAAGGGAGCGGGTGCAAGAGGGAGGTGGGCCTGAGGAGCTGGGCACGGCCTCACCCCGCACCCCGCCGGACTCAGTCTCTCACAGACGCCTGGGGCTCTTGATCCTGGCTCTGCTGGCCCTCGCCACCCTACTGGGCGTGGTCCTGGTCCTCACCTGCTGCCACCCACTGTCAGGTAAACTCAGTGAGGGTGACCTTTGGATCCAGACCCGCCCAGTCTTGTTGCCCCCTCCGGCTCCCTGGACTCCCAGTCTGTGCCATCCAAGGGAGTGAGCCTAGGGTCTCCTGGTGGGCCGGAATGGCTAAGGCAGGACAAGGGCCCTCTCTGCACCAAGGCACTGGGCAAGAGGCCAGTGGGTGGACGTCCAGCCTGCGTTGCCGTTGCCAAACCTGGCACCTTGGCCTTCACTCTGGAAGGGGTGCCTTTTGTCGGCCTGGCTCACGCGTCCCTGGCTGCTGTGGGTGCTGACCCCCGAGGGCAGGAGAGGGGCAGGGGGCGGGGCAGCAGGCTGCCTCCCATTCTGTTCAGCTGTTGCTCCCACCCCCAGGCCCAGGCCCAGCACGGCCGGTGCTGCTCCTGCACGTGGCGGAGTCCCAGGAGCAGCGGCGCCTCGTGGGAGCGCTGGCTGAACTGCTGCGGACGGCGCTGGGCGGCGGCCGGGATGTGATCGTGGACTTGTGGGAGGGGACGCGCGTGGCGCACGTGGGCCCTCTGCCGTGGCTGTGGGCAGCGCAAGCGCGCGTGCTGCGGGAGCGGGGCACGGTGCTGCTGCTGTGGGGCCCTGCCGGCGGCTCCGACCCCTGCACCGCGCCCCTGCACGCCCTGCTCGGCGCCGCGCCCCGCCCGCTGCTGCTGCTCGCGTACTTCAGCCGCCTCTGCGCCAAGGGCGACATCCCTCGGCCGCTGCGCGTGCTGCCGCGCTACCGCCTGTTGCGCGACCTGCCGCGCCTGCTGCGGGCTCTGGGCGCGCGCCCCGGTACCGGTACCGTAGCCGCGGGCCCGGACTGCCTCGGAGCTCGGCAGGGCTTGCGGGGCCGCCTGGAACTTTGCCGCCGGCTGGAACGCGAGGCTGCCACGGTTGCCGGCCACGTCTGACAGCTCCACTCCTGTCCGGAGGCGGGCGGTGCGGGGGACGGGTGCGGGCCAGAACCTCCTTGGGCCCTGGAACCTCTGGGGTGCTACCTCAGGACTACCTGCGGAAAAGCCTTTATCTGCCTCGCGGGCAGGCATCCCAGCCTGTCCTCCACAGCCTGGCAGTCACCGTCCCTAGGGAGAGGCCGGCCCTTTACTGAGAGCCCCGGCGGACCCTCGTCCTCTCTCCTAGCCCCTAGGGAGTGCGAGCCGCAAATGCTGTAGGCTCTGAGTGGGGAGGGAGTTCTGGTCCCAGAAGAGGCTCAGCCCTGGGTGGCCAGGAGACCCAGAGAAAAATAAACACGGACATGACAAGCCGAGCTACACCATGTACTTGTCCCGTTTTCCGCTGTGGGACGCTGTGTTGGGGGTGGGCGGGGTCGCACTGTGTCACGTGCCCAGCCACATGCACCTGTCACCTCCACAAGGCAGGGCTTCCCCAGAAGAGGGGAAGCAGCATCCGTCGTCTCAGCATGAGGGGACCCTGGCTGCCTGGCTGTGGGCCCGGGATCCTCGCCTGCAAGCCCACTTTCTGGTGCCCTTCAGCCCTGCCCTCAGAGCCCCTGACCCACCAAGCGTCACTGCAGCCAGGGGAGTGTGTGAAGGGGCCCAAGGGCCCAGTAAGAGGGGGTCCCAGGGCTGGCGGGGGGGGGCTCCCTTGGAGAATAGAAATGCCCCAGCCTCAGCTCTGGTGCCACCGCTGCCCCTCTTCAGGGTCCCCACCACCACCACCTTGGCCAGGTATCCGCAGAGGAAGGGGAGGAGAGGCCAGCCTCCCAGCCCAAGACTGCTGGCTCCCAGGCCTGGCGCTGGTGGGAGGGACAGGGCGGGGCGGGAACAGCCGCCTGCCTGCTGGGAGCCAAATCGAAAGCACTCGGGCTGAGCCAGGACGTCGGGAGCCGACCCCAGGAGAGGGAGTACACGAGCTGTCCAGGGCTGGTCCCCGAGGCTGGGGAGTGAGTCTGGTCCCTGCTGACCCCTGACGGTGGAGGACTCAGTGGGGGCAGGGGCTGGGGGGGGGGGCAGGACAGGGCCTGAGGCCTGAGTGCCACCAGGCACCTGGAAGATGCCCATGCCCTGGTTCCTGCTGTCCTTGGCTTTGGGCCGAAGTCCCGGGGTCCTCTCTCTGGAGAGGCTTATAGGGCTGCAGGACACCGCCCGCTGCTCTCCGGTGAGTCTGGGGCCCCGGGAGGGTTGAGCGAGGCTCAGGGTTCAGTCTGCGGCCCATCGGAGCCCTAGGCTGGCTCCTGTCACTGCCAGAACTGCCCCGGCTGGTC
Source organism: Oryctolagus cuniculus (assembly GCF_964237555.1). Lineage (NCBI taxonomy): Eukaryota > Metazoa > Chordata > Mammalia > Lagomorpha > Leporidae > Oryctolagus > Oryctolagus cuniculus. The sequence continues at coordinate 116,832,709 of NC_091441.1, read as the reverse complement.
TGTCTGGTGCTGACGGGGGAAGAGGAGCCGGCAGAGGGCAGGAGCTGGGCCTGCTCCTGGGAGGGGCGTGGGGTAGGGAGTCCCCGAGAGAGGTGGGCAGGGAAAGCTGCTCGGGCTGGGGGCGTGAACCCTAATTGTGCACCTCCTCCCCAGGGCCTCTCCTGCCACCTCTGGGGTGAGTATCCGCCCCTGGAGAGAAGACAGCTTACCGAGTGGGCGCCGGGGAGGGGGCCGCCCGGGCCAGGAAGAGCCAGGCGCCTCACCCTCGGGGGTGTCCTGTGCAGACTCTGGGTTGTGAGCAACTCCCGCCCTCCCCCACCCCCACACAGACGGCGACGTGCTGTGCCTGCCTGGGAGTGTGGTGTCCGCCCCGGGCCCCGTGCTGGTGCCTGCGCGCCTGCAGACGGAGCTGGTGCTGCGGTGCCGCCAGGAGACCGACTGTGACCTCTGTGTGCGTGTGGCTGTCCACCTGGCCGTGCGCGGTGAGCGAGCCACTTGTGTGTGTGCAGGCGGGAGACAATTTAGAGCGAGTGCAGGGGCGGGGCAGGAACCCGCCGGGCAGCGCGGGGCACCGTGTGTTCTAAAGGATGTAGGCCTGGAAGCCGTCCGGGGCGGGGGCCTGACCTGGGCTCTGCTCCTGGGTCCTTGTAGGGCCCCGGGAAGAGCGTGAAGAGGAGGAGGAGCAGTTTGGAGCAGCAGCCAGCCCTGAGCTTGAGGACTCTCGGAACGGTGAGGAGGGCCTGGATGGGCCGCCGGCCCCCTGCCCGCCGGCCCGCACTGACCCCTGCCCTGTCGCTCACAGCCGCTCTCCAGGCCCGCGTCGTGCTGTCCTTCCAGGCCTACCATACAACGCGCTGCGTGCTGCTGGAAGTACAAGTGCCTGCTGCCCTGGCGCGGCCCGGCCCCTCTGCGGTACGCAAAACAGCGGCCCCTCCCACACCCGGAGTGGAGACATGCTTTCCTACGAAGGCAGGCTCTCCTTCAGCCCTGGTTCTGATCAGAGCTTAGGGAAGTCCTTTCTGCCCTTTCTGCCTCAGTTTTTCTGTCTGTGAAATGGGGATACGGACAGTACCCTCCCCGATTTTCAGTTTGTGAGACCCCCAAGCAATTTTCCAGGTTGGCTGTGCTGTTTGGTCTGAAGTGGAAGCGCCAGTTACTTCCCATCTGTGCCTGCACTTGGTGTTGCCGTGTAAAATGTTCGCCGATCTGCTGTGTGTGTGGTGGTGTGGCATTGTGGTTTTAATTTGTGCCTCTCTGGTGACTGAGGAAGCCAAGCCCCTTGTTACATGCTTATTGGCTATTTGTGTATCTTCCTTATAAACTGTCTCTGCAAGTTAAAAATGTAGCTTTTTTCTTACATTTGAAATACCTCATCGGCTGGTGAGAGAGTGGAGTAGGCTGGTAGTGTGTGAAGCCCGTGAGGTGATGCCGGGCCCTGCAGGGGTCCATCAGTGCCATTTCTCCTCCCTCAACCACCCTCGAACTCCGCCCTTCCCACCCCCACTTTCCAGACAGAGAAGCCGAGGCTTGGGCAGGGGTGGTCTGGGGCTGACCCCGGGAGCAGGCGTGTGCACCTGGTGCAGGGTGCTGGGCGTTCCCTCCCCGACCCAGGAGGGCCTTTCACCCGCCCGCCCGCCCGCCCCCAGCCAGCGTCCTCTGGTCTAGCAGGTAGCCTGGCTGGCCCACCTCACTGGGCAGTGCTGGTGTGGGGAGGGGCGTCTGTGTTTGTGCTGGGGTCGCGCTGCAGTCCACCCAGGACGGCTGGGGAGGACGCGGGGACTTGGAGAGCCAGGGCTCTCTCCTCCAGGGCCCAGCGACTTTAGATCTGGGGGATTTCAGGCTCAGTGTAAGCAGGGTCACTGGCTGTGCGAGGGCAGTGCGCAGAGCCCCCCAAGCCCGAGGAGCTCACAGCCGGGGCCTGGACTCTGAGCCCTCCCCCACCCTCCCCCCAGGGCTCAGTGGTTTTCGATTGCTTCGAGGCGGCCCTGGGGGCTGAGGTGCGACTCTGGTCCTACACTCAGCCCAGGTACCAGAAGGAGCTCAACGTGACACAGCTGCTGCCTGGTGAGTGGCCCGCCGCAGGCTACACGGCCTGGCCTGGTCCCCGTCCCCCCTGGCCAGCCCCGCCTGCTGTCCCCCTCTCCCTAGCCCACTTCCCTCCAAACTCAGTCCCGCCAGATACCCTGACGTTGCAGCCTCCAGGGAAGGTCCTCACTCCTGGGAGAGGGGGTGGGGTTAGGAGCCGGGAGCCGTCCCAGGGCCTCCATGGGTCGGGCTGCCCCTCTCTCTCCCCAGCCCCCAGCCCCACTGGAGGCTTTTCTGTGATCTCTCCCCAGACTGCAAGGGGCTGGAAGTCCAGGACAGCATCCAGAGCTGCTGGGGTAGGGGCCGGGTCAGGCCGGGGGAGGGGGAGGCTGGAGTTGGCTTCCGGTGGGGGCTGCAAGGGTCACTCATCCCTCTGTCCACTCCTAGCACACGGCCAGCACTGGCTGCAGCTCTGTGCTGGCACGATGGCCATGAAGAAGATCCATCAGAGTCCTTCTGGTCTTTTAAAAATAGACTATCTTTTAAATTTAAATTTAATTCCCATGAGCTTTTAAAAAAATTATTTGTTTTCAGCCGGCGCCGCAGCTCACTGGGCTAATCCTCCGCCTGTGGCGCCGGCACACCAGGTTCTAGTCCCGGTTGGGGCGCCGGATTCTGTCCCGGTTGCCCCTCTTCCAGGCCAGCTCTCTGCTGTGGCCCGGGAGTGCAGTGGAGGATGGCCCAAGTGCTTGGGCCCTGCACCCCATGGGAGACCAGGATAAGTACCTGGCTCCTGCAATCGGATCAGCGCAGTGCGCTGGCCGCAGCTGCCAGTGGAGGGTGAACCAACAGCAAAGGAAGACCTTTCTCTCTGTCTCTCTCACTGTCCACTCTGCCTGTCAAAAAAATTATTTGTTTTCACTCTACTTGAAAGACAGAAAGCGCTTCCGTCCACTGGTTTACTTCCTAAATGCCTGCAGCAGTGGGGGCTGGTCCAGGCTGAAGCCAAGAGTTAGGAACTCGATCCAGGTCTCCCCTGAGGACCAGGGGCCCAGCATCACCTGCGGCCTCCTGGGAAGCTGGACTGGAGGCAGAGTAGCTGTCACTCGAACCAGTCACTGCCACCTGGGACATGGGTGTCCCATGCAGTGAGTTAACCCCTGAGCAAATGCACGCCTCCTCTCCGTAGAACACACGGTTCCCTGTATTAGGAACTTAGCGGCCCAAAGCATGGTCAGCGTTTCGGTGCCCCTGCATGTGCCAAAGTAAAATAATACTGAAACTGAAAAAGGACAAGAAAGAGATTTCTCCCATGTGTTATTTACATTTTTTGTTCACTTTTTATTTTGTATTTTCTTTTTTTGTGTACAACATACATACGTAAGGATGTACAACGTGCCCTAATTTAAACGTCCAGTCCCATTAGTTTTAGTACACACTTGTGTAACCGGCGCTCGGATCAGGATACACACACTGGGGGCAGGCGTGGTGGAGCTGTGGCTTAAGTTGCTGCTGGTGGCACCAGCGTCCCGTATCAGAGCGCCCAGTTCCAGTCCCAGCTGCCCTGCTTCCTGGGAGGCAGCAGATGATGGCCAAGTACCTGGGTCCCTGCCCCCAGGGTGGAAGACCTGCGTGAGGGCCTGGGCTCCTGCTCCAGCCCGGCCCAGCCCCAGCCCCAGCCCCAGCTGGTGTTTGAGGCGTGAACCTGCAGATGGAGGACCACTCCCTCTCTATGTCCTTTGCTCCCTCCCTCTGACATTCTGTCTCTCAAATAAACTTAAACAAAGAAGATGCGGCCGGCGCTGCGGCTCACTAGGCTAATCCTCCACCTGTGACGCCAGCACCCCGGGTTCTAGTCCCAATCGGGGCGCTGGATTCTGTCCCGGTTGCCCCTCTTCCAGTCCAGCTCTCTGCTGTGGCCTGGGAGTGCAGTGGAGGATGGCCCAAGTCCTTGGGCCCTGCACCCCATGGGAGACCAGGATAAGTACCTGGCTCCTGCCATCGGATCAGCGCAGTGCGCCGGCCGTAGCGGCCATTTGGGGGGTGAACCAATGGAAGGAAGACCTTTCTCTCTGTCTCTCTCTCTCTCACTGTCTAACTCTGCCTGTAAAAAAAAAAAAAAAAAAAAAAAAAAAAGAAGATGCACATGCTGTGTGCTGTGTTATCTTTTGGACTGTTAACTTTTTCCAGCCTCGTTTTCCTTTGGTTCCTTAAACTTCGACATGGCTGGTGTGGGTGGTCTGTGGAGGCCTGCTCAGCCTGAGCTGTGAATGTAGACACAGGGCGGCAGTGCCTTTCTCTTCTTCAGTCACTCAGTGCACAGCGAGCCCCTCATTCCACACCAGGCACAGCCCTGGACGGGCAAAGTAAATCCACAGCCCCCGCTCCCGGCCAGGTGGCCAGGACAACATGAGTTAGAAAGTGATGGGCGCAGCCGGCGCCGTGGCTCACTAGGCTAATCCTCCGCCTTGAGGCGCCTGCACCCCAGGTTCTAGTCCCGGTCGGGGCGCCGGATTCTGTCCCGGTTGCCCCTCTTCCAGGCCAGCTCTCTGCTGTGGCCCGGGAAGGCAGTGGAGGATGGCCCAAGTGCTTGGGCCCTGCACCCCGTGGGAGACCAGGAGAAGCACCTGGCTCCTGCCATCGGTGCGCCGGCCGCGGCGGCCATTGGAGGGTGAACCAACAGCAAAGGAAGACCTTTCTCTCTGTCTCTCTCTCTCACTGTCCACTCTGCCTGTCAAAAAAAAAAAAAAAAAAAAAAAAGAAAAGAAAAAAAAAGAAAAAAGAAAGTGATGGGCGCTCAGAAGGAAACTCTGGGAGGGGGGTGGGGCGGCTTCACTCCAAGCAGCAAAGACCTGAAGAAGGTGAGGGAGTCTCGGGGGGGAAAGGCAGTGCAAAGGGCCTGGGGCAGAAGTGCATCCACAGCCGAGTAAGGACATAGGTGCCACAAAGTGAGGCTAGAGGGGCCGTGGCAGCCAGGCCGAGTGGGGTCTCCAAGCTATTGCAAGGACAGTAGCTTCTCCTGGGACTCCCATGAGGGAGGAGGACTGTGCCAAGAGCACGGGCTGGAGTCTCCTGAGGCTCAGACATGGACCAGCTGCTGGCGAGAGTCTGCTCCCAGATGGGGACACAGGCTAAGGCTTGGAAGGAAAGTCCAAAGGCTCAGCTGGCGAGGGCGGCCAGACGTCGCAGCTGCCCGCCGTCTTCCCCTCTCCCACCAGCCCTGCCCTGGCTCAGCGTGTCTGCGGAGGGCGACCTCGTGCGCCTGGTGCTGGACGTCCCCAAGGAGCAGCGCTTCGGCCTCGCCCTGTACCGGAGTCAGGCCCACGGGGCCCCCAGGCCCTGGTGGCACAGAAACCTGGTGAGGCCTCCCCTGCCTGTGCCCATCCCCCTTCTCCGATGCCGTGCTAGGCATGTGTGCCCGTGACCAAAGGGGACCCTTGCGCGGGACACCCCCAAAGCAGGGGGGCCAGCGGGTCAGCCCGAGCCTGCCTGTGCCCTCAGCTTTGGCCCCCGCTCTCCCTCCCCTTTTCCGCCTCCAACTCCCCCTTCCGGTTGCTCCACAGACTGGGCCGCAGACCATCACCCTGAACCACACAGACCTGCTCCCCTGCCTCTGTATCCAGGTAGGAGCGGACAGCAGCTGGCCTCGCCATCTCCAGGCTGCCCTCGGAGGCGGAGGCTGTGGCTGCTGCCCGTCACGGCCCAGGGTCGTCTTCCTGCCCCCCCCCCCGCCGTGCCACCTGTGGCCGCGTTCAGATGTCACCTCCTGCAGGAAGTGCTCCCCTACTCTGCTTCCCTCTTTGTGCGCCCGGGGACGGGGGACAGGGTGGGGGGGCTGGGGCCTGTGGTGTGGACGCAGAATGATTCAAATCCTGGCTTTTGCCAGTGCCCCTGACTTTGGGCGGATCACTTCCCGCTCTGCTTCCTGTTCGTAACCTGGGATAATGACAGCATCAGCCTCCTTTAGCCATGCCAGAGAAGTGTGCCACGTCCAGGCGGAAGGGGGCTGGCTCTCTCATTTAAGAGTTTATTTTACTTGAAAGGTAGAGTTACAAAAAGAGGGAGAGAGACAGAGGGAGAGAGGTCTTCCATCCACTGGTTCACTCTCCAAATGGCCACAATGGCCAGAGCTGGGCTGGTCTGAAACAGCAGCCAGGAGCTTCTCCTGGGTCACCCACATGGGTGCAGGGGCCCCAGCCCTGGGGCCGTCTTCCACTGCTTTCCCAGGCGCATTAGCAGGGAGCTGGATCAGAAGTGGAGCAGCCAGGACTCAAACCCATATGAGACACTGGCACCAGAGGTGGTGGCTTTACCTGCTACGCCACAGCGCCAGCCCGGAGGTTGACTCTTCAGTGTCCCTCTGATGGCACCTGTAATCAGCCACCAGGTCGCATTTTTTCCTGTCAATGATGTCCGTCCGCCCCGCCCAGCCCCCGCCCCCGCCCCAGGCTGGAGTGGGTCTCCCTGGCCTCCCCAGCTCCACCTCCCTTCCCACGGCCCCCCTGGCATTCCGAGCTCATCCTCTGAGTCGGCTGACTCCCCTTCCTGTGCTTGTCCTGCGTCCCAGCCAGCAGAGCCGTTCACCAAGACACCCTGGGGGCCTCCGCTCTGCCTGTCCCCTGGCCCGCCCAACCCCATCCTGCACCTGCTTGCCGGGAGCCCTCCCCAGCCGCCTGGCCCTCCGAGCTGCGTGTCCCCGCACGGCTGCCCGTCTGCATCTGTCTGTCACTTCGTTTCGGACCCAGGCGTCTGTCCGACTTCTCCTCTCAGACACGATAACCAGTCAGCGGGAGGGAGGGCTGAGATACTAATTTATTTGCATATCCCAGCCTTCTTGCTGTGAGTTTGTGATTTTCCCGAAGGCGAATGTATCAGATCCAGCTCCCGCGTAGTGACACAGCGGGGCCTTGCGCGGTGTCTGCTCTCTTGTCGCACTGCGTGCAGCACACGGAGCAGACGCTTGGGAAGCTCCTGCTGGGATTTGTGTGTGCACTGCCACGCGCTCTTAAGTCAGTGCTTCATACATGTTCTTAAAAAAAAAACAGAGGCAGAGAGAGGAAGAAGCATCTTCGATCTACTGAGTCACTGCCTACCTGCCTGTCACAGCTGGGCGAGGCCCCGATGAGCCAAGAGCCAAGGACCCAGTCCAGGTCCCCTGGTGGGTGCAGGGATCCGGCCGCCTGCCAGGGTGCACTGCTAGCAGGAGGCTGCCCCTGGAGGGAGCCGGGACCTGAGCCCGTGGTGCCGAACAGGATGTGAGCATCCAGGCAGTGTCTTACCCCCGGGCAGGTGCCAGCCTCTTAACGACAGGTACACGGGGTGCCTCACCAAGCTCATGGAAAACAGGATTTAAGAAAACAGAGTTCAGGGGCTGGCACTGCAGCATACGGGGTAAAGCCGCTACCTGCAGGGCTGGCATCCCGCATGGGTGCCGGTTCATGTCCTGGCTGCTCCACTTCTGATCCACTTGATGCACTTGGGAAAGCAGCAGAGGATGGCCCAAATGCTTGTGCCCCTACACCCGTGTGGGAGACCCGGAGGAAGCTCCTGGCTCCTGTCTCGCTCACCCTCGCCTATGGTGGCCTATGGTGGCCATTTGGGAGAGTGAATCAGTGGATGGAAGACCTCTCTCTAACTCTGCCTTTCAAATAATTATTTTTTTAAAGATTTATTTATTTGAAAGGCAGAGTTACAGAGAGGCAGAGGCAGAGAGAAGAGAGCTCTTCCATCCGTTGCTTCATGCTCCAGATGTCCACACGGCCAGAGCTGGGCAGATCCCAAGCCAGGAGCCAGGAACTTATTTTGGGTTTCCCACACAGGATGCAGCGGCCCAAGCACTTGGGCCATCTTCCAGTGCTTTCCCAGGCCATAGCAGAGAGCTGGATTGGAAGTGGAGCAGCTGGGACTCAAACCAGCACCGCAGGCTGTGGCTTTACCTGCCACACCACAGTGCCGATCCCAATAACATACATCTTTGAAAGGAAGAAGTTTAGGGAGTCAAGAAGCCCACCTCCCACCCTGGAGTGTCTGGGTTCCGTCCCCGCCTCCTGGTCCAGTTCCAGATCCCCATAGATGCAGACTGTGGGAGGCAGGATGACAGCTGGCGTCACTGGACCCCTGCCACACCCCTGTCTCCCGGCCCAGCCTGACCCAGCCCTGGCCATCGTGGGCATCTGAGGTGAACCAGTGATGTGGCGCTTTGCCTGCTATGCTTAAAAAAAGAGTTGATTTTGGTGTAAGATTTTTTGAAACCCATGAATACAGCCTTCAAAAAGTTCATGGAAAATGCGTATTTTGAACTTCAAAATTTTCGTGAGCTAAAATGTTTCATTTTTCCGTGAAGCTGCTAAAGCACCCTCTGCCATCCTGAGCACAGAGCACCTAGCAGGTGCACTTAAAAGATCTGACAAGAATAAACGAGCGTGTCTTTCGCACCTAGCACAGCACCCAGTAGGTGGGCGTGAGGCAGCTGTGCCTGCCCGCGGGCTGCTAAGAGTGGTAGTGGGCGGCCCGCATCGGGAATTTGGTGAATGCCGTTATCTGCAGAGCTAGAGCTTCGTGAAGGTTCGGCCAGCCCAGGGTGTGCACAGGGCCCCGCGCAGGGCCCGGCCCAAGCTCAGGGGTTGGCTGGCTCGAACGGACCCCAGCGATCGCCATTTCCCTTCCAGGTGTGGCCCTTGGAGCCCGACTCGGTTAGGACGAGCACCTGCCCCTTCCGGGAGGGTGAGTGGGCCGCTCGGGGGCGGGGGCGGCGCTGCCGGGGTGTGGGGTCCGTGGTCACTGCGCCCTGTCCCCGCAGACCCCCGCGCCCTCCGGAACCTCTGGCGCGCCGCCCGGCCGCGTCTGCTGCCCCCGCACAGCTGGCGCCTAGACGCGCCCTGCTCGCTGCCCGCCGAGGCCACGCTGTGCTGGCAGGCGCCGGGCGGGGGGCCCTGCCGGCCACTCGCGCCGCCGCTGCCCCGGGACAACGTCACGGTGAACGTAAGCCGGGCGGCCGGGCGGGGCGGGGCGGGGCGGGACGGGGCAGGGCGCCCCCTGGTGACTGCAAGCCTCTCTCCATTTTGCACAGAAAGCCCACGAGTTCCCGCTACTCAGGGGCCACCCTAACCTCTGCATCCAGGTCAGGAGGGGCCTGGGCGCGGGAGGGGGGCACCAACGCACAGGTTTTTTGACCCACTTATTCTTGGGCCCGCCCCCCTGAGAAGCAGGGGTGGGCGTCTCCTTTGGGCGTTTCATCCCTACCTGAGCAGGGCAGGGCCCTGGGCAAGCCAGGCTCACATGAACAGAGCAGCTGGTTCCTAGGGTGGTGTGACGATGTCTGGGGCCTGCACAGAGGAGGTGCTAGGTCAACCTAGGTCAGTTTAGCTGCCGTCATTGCCCGCTTTCCCTCCCCCGTAGGACGGGCTGCTCGGTTGTCCACGCAAGGTTTAGGACAACGCAGGGTTAGGGAGCAGCGGGGTGGTCAGGCCAGAGGGAATGTGACCCTGCTTTGTGGGACGCGACGGGAACGTGAGGGTCCAAGGCCGCGAGCACAGATGACCTCACGAGGCCAGGTTGAGACAGGGAGGCCTCCTCCCGCCTGGTCATCCTGGCCTTGACTTTTCCTCCTGGCCCCTCCGAGCAGGTGAGCAGCTGGGAGAAGCTGCAGCTGCAAGAGTGCTTGTGGGCTGGTGAGTGGGGCCGGGTGACCCCTGGAGGTGCTGGCTTCGGGGTGACTGCTGGGACAAAGGGGGGTCGTGCTCAGTGCGGCGTTGCACCCCTTCCAGACACCCTGGGGCCCCTCAGGGATGATATGCTGCTGGTGGAGACGCGAGGCCCCCGGCACAACAGGACCCTGTGTGCCTTGGAACACAGTGGCTGCACCCCGCTGCCCAGCAGGGCCTCCACGGTGAGGCCTGGGGACTCTCCACCTCCGCCCAAGCCTGGCCCCAAGTTTTCCCTCCATCCCGTTCTGCCCTGCCTTGTGCCAGGCCCCGCACTGGTCTCTGGGAGGAGTTGGGGGTGCCCCCGAGCTGGGCCCTGTCCTGGTGGGTTCTCCAGTCTCCGCTTCCCTCAACGCCCCCCACTCCGCCCAGCTGCAGCCTGGTGGCGTCCTCAGGGTACTGCCCCTGGTGACAGCTGCCCCTTGCCCTGTCCCTCACCCCGGTCCTGACAGAGGGCAGCTCGTGTTGGAGAACACTTACTTCAGGACCTGGAGTCAGGCCAGTGCCTGCAGGTGAGCAGGGGCAGGAGAGCCCTGGCCCGGGCCGCGGGCAGCAAGCAGGTCAGACTGGCGCTCACCTGGCCTGCATCTGTGCCTCTCCTGTGTCTGGCCCCGAGGAAGCTAGGGGTAGAAGAGGCGTTATCTCTGTCCCAGTGGCTCAGCACCAGTGAACACCCACACTGCAGGCGCCAGGGTTGTCCTCCAGAGACAGCTTCAAGCGAGGGCCTCTTCCTAGGGCCCCATCTGGCCCGGGGGAGGTTGCAGCATAGGCTGCAGGGCTGGCCTAAGCAGAGGCAGAGCAGATCAGGGGGTCCTGCCATGGAGGAGGGAAACCCACAGATCAGACGGGGCCACAGCCGGGTGGGTGTCAGGCACTCACTCCGCTGGGGGCTCTGCAGTGGCTCCTGTTTGTGTCTTTCAGCTGTGGGATGACGACCGAGGCGCGCTCTGGGCTTGCCCCATGGACAAGTGTGAGTATGACAGGAAGTGCCCATCCTCGCTGGACTCCTGGCAGCCCCCCCCCCCCCCCCCCCCCCCGCCAGGGGCAGCACTTGCACTGGGCTTGTCCCTCCTTGGGCTCCGATCCACCAGAGGGCACGGTGTTAGGGCACGGCTGGGCGCACCTGCATCCTTACTGAGGGTACCCGGTTTGAACGCCTGCTTCTCCATTTCTGGTCTACTTTCCTGCTACATGCACCCTGGGAGGCAGCAGCTGATGGCTCAAGTACTTGGTCCCTGACACCCATGTGGGAGACCCAGACTGAATTCTGGGCTCTTGGTTTCGGCTTGGCCCAGCCCTGGTGGTTGCAGGTGTTTAGGGAGTGAACCAGCAGGTGGACAGTGTCTCTCAGCCTTCCAAACGGAATGAAATTGAATAAAAAGTGTGTGTCACCCGCACACCGGCGCTAAGCCGCGGCTTTGGGGGAAATCGCTGCCCTCCTCTGGCGTGAGGTTTCTAACCGGCCCGTCTCCCCCTGCGCCTGCAGACATCCACCGGCGCTGGGCCCTGGTGTGGCTGGGCTGCCTGCTGGTCGCCGCTGCGCTTCTCCTCCTCCTGCTCCTGCTGCTCCGGAAAGACCCCGTGAAAGGTGAGCTTCCGGACGCCCCCTGCCCCAGGGGCAGCGCCGCCGTGGGCGCTCACCGGCGGCCTCCGCCCCTCTCCCCACAGGGTGGCTGAGGCTCCTTAAGCAGGACTACCGCTTCGGGGGTGAGTGTGAGCCAGCGCGGGGCGGGCGCCGCCCCAGGGGCCGGGCGCGGGCCGCTCACCGCTTCCCTCCCCTGTCTTCTCTCGGCAGCGGCCGCCGGGGGCCGCGCGGCCCTGCTGCTCTACTCCGCGGACGACGCAGGCTTCGAGCGCCTGGTGGGCGCGCTGGCGTCGGCGCTGTGCGCCTTGCCGCTGCGCGTGGCCGTGGAGCTGTGGAGCCGCCGTGAGCTGAGCGCGCAGGGGCCCCTGGCCTGGTTCCACGCACAGCGGCGCCGGACCCTGCAGGAAGGCGGCGTGGTGGTGCTGCTCTTCTCGCCCGGCGCCGTGGCGTTGTGCCGCGAGTGGCTGCAGGACGGCGTGACAGCGCCCGCGGCGCGCGGCCCGCACGACGCCTTCGCCGCCTCGCTCAGCTGCGTGCTGCCCGACTTCCAGCAGGGCCGGGCGCCCGGCCGCTACGTCGGGGCCTGCTTCGAGGGCCTGCTCCCCCCGGACGCCGTGCCCGCCCTTTTCCGCACCGTACCTGTTTTCTCGCTGCCCTCGCAGCTGCCCGACTTCCTGGGGGCTCTTCAGGGACCGTGCGCCCGCGGCTCCGGGCGGCTCGCAGAGAGGGCGCAGCAGGTGTCCCGGACCCTCCAGCCTGCCCTGGACAGCTGCTTCCAGCACCCGGGGGCCCCGGGGCGGGGCGCGAGATGGGCCTTGGGGCCGGGGACGGGACTCGAATAAAGGCAGACGCTATTTCTTTCTACCCACGTCGCACACACGTGTCTCAGCAGCCGGGCTGCCCAGCTGTGGCCCTACCCCCGCGGCCCTTTAAAGCCCGGACAGGTGCAGCCTGGCGCCGCCTCTGGTTGGCGGGCTCCGGGTGACGTAACGGCACATGGCCCGCCGCCATTGGCTGCACGGCGGGCCCCGCCCCCGGGCTGCGGCGCCGGGCGAGGCCGTGCGTTTCACGCAGGCGGTGGCGGCGGCGGCGGCGGCGGCGTTGGGGACACTGGGCCGCCGGCGCCCGCGGGCTGAGCCAGTCGCTTCCTCCTCCTCGGCGGTCTAGGCGGGTCTGGACCCTTCCCCGCCGGCTCGCGGGCCTCCCAGAAACCGACCCTTCTCCTCATATCCGGATCCGGGCTCCTCCCCCGGGGCCGCCCATCCGGTCTCCTCCGCCTCAGTATTTGGAATCTGACCCGGTCTCCCTGTTTCTGCCGACCCGGCCCCGCAGGGTTCTTACTCAGGCCCTAACACGATGGGCTGACTCCTGCCCCCCGTGCCCAGGGCCCGGGCCACTCTCCCCATGCGGCGCGGATAACTCGCTCCCCTCCCTCCTGGGGTCCCACCCCTCCCCCTTGCCCTGCGGTACCCTGTTCTGTCCCCCTTTAAAAACGCAGGTTGGGACCCCCTGCCCCGTGCCACCTTAGCACTGACCCTTGTTTCTGGGATCTGGGCCCGGCCCCTGCGTGACACCTCCCCACGCTCTCTCTCTGCAGGTGCCCCAGCCTGGGAAGCATGGCCCCCCGGCCGCCGAGGGGGCTGGGCCCCGCTCTGCTGTGGGGCCTGAGCCTCTTCCTCAGCCTCCCGCGCCCAGCGTGTCTCCAGCCCTCTCCGCCTCCCCAGCCTTCCCCCCCGCTGGAGCCCCACCCGTGTCGTACCTGCCGGGGACTGGTGGACAGCTTCAACAAGGTGGGTGCCCCGCAGGCTCCAGGGAGGGGCCAGGTCTCGGCGTGGTCGCTGCGCAGGCGGCCTGTGTGCGGGCAGTGAAGTGAGGTGGGTGGGCGTGCTGCGTGCGCCAGGCTGTTAACTGATCCTCTGCATTGTTTCCAGGGCCTGGAGAGAACCATCCGGGACAACTTTGGAGGTGGGAACACTGCCTGGGAGGAGGAGAAGTTGTCCAAGTACAAGGACAGGTGAGGGGCTGGGGCTGGGGCTGGGACAGTCTTCACTCCCACTCTCTGCTTTCCTGGTGGGGTCTGGGGGCTCCCTGGGGGTGGGGCGCTAACTCACGGAACAAGCATCATCTTGCTGGAGGTTCTGTTCTTGCTGAAGAGACTATGAAAATAAATAATCTAGCCCAAGGTGGGCTGCGGGAGAGGGTGGGGCCGGGTGCTGAAGACCCCAGGGGAGCAGGCAGGCCGTGGGAGGGTTGTGGGAGGGGTCTGTGGGGACTGAGGGTGGCGTGAACGGTGGAAGGTGCTAGAAGCTGATGGCAGAGGCCCAGACAGGCTTTCAGACGTGGCTGAGTGCCATGGGAGGCCGTTGGGAGGATTTGAGCAGAGATGGTGTGGTCTATGGGTGCCTTTATGAGGGCACTGGGCTGCAGTACCACAGACAGACGTGGGCCCGGGGTGGAGGCCGGGGCGCATCACAGGCTGGCCTGCAGACTTGGCCATGGCTTCGTCAGGAGACTCGAGAGGAAACGTGGAAGAAAAGACGTGTGCCCAGTTTGGGCCGTGAGCACCTGGGGGAGTCCTGTGGCTCTCTGCTGAGATGGCCGAGGTTCAGGGGAGGCGTGGGATCGGGAACCGGCTGCGTTGAGAGATCCGGGTTGACCCGGGGCTGGGGAGAAGTCGGGACTGGAGGGTGGTCAGGAGGGGAAAGCCCTGGGAAGGCAGGAGCTGGTGTAGACAGGCCTGAGCCTGCAGGTGAGACAGAGGAGCAGGTGGTCGGGTTCACGGCTGGTGACCCAGGGAAGGCAGCTCTGCTCGCACAGCCGCGGGTGCTCCCCTGTGAAACGGGAATACACCTGTTTGCCCACGTTGGAGGACTGTGATAACCACTGGAAGGAAAGCCTCTGTTACTCTTCCCTCCGTGGGCCTCACTCCCCTCGTGGGGAAAAGTGAGCGAGCGCTGGCCTGGATAACCTGAAGGCACCACAGCTCTGAATTGGCTCCTGGGTGGTTTGTTTTTTTTTTTTTTTTTTTTTTTTTTTTTATAATTTATGTATTTGAAAGGCAGAGGCAGAGAGAGAGGTCTTCCATCCGATAGTTCACTCCTCAATTGGCTGCAACGGCCAGAGCTGCGCCGATCCAAAGCCAGGAGCTTTTCCAGGTCTCCCACGTGGGTGCAGGGGACCCAAGTGCTTGGGCCATCTTCTGCTTTCCCAGGCCACAGCAGAGAGCTGGGTCGGAAGTGGAGCAGCCGGGACTCCGGCTGCCCATATGGGACACTGGCAGCGCAGGCAGTGGCTTTACCCGCTACGCGATGGTGCTGGCTCCCAGGGGACTTTCTTTAGTCAGCTCCTCCTCTGTGTGATGCACCGTGCCAGGCCCTGTGGATACATGGTGCTCTGCATCATTGATTCGTTGTTTCGCAGTGAAATTCAGGAAACTTGCCGTTAGGGACGTGTCGTGCATGCCCAGTGTGGAGCAGCCATCGCCACTGTCTGCCCTAGAACATTTCATCACCCTGAGAAGAAACCTCACGCCCATTCGGCACTCCCGCCTCATCCTCCCCGCCCCAGCCCACACCCACCGGTGAGCTTTAGTCAGGCAGAAATCCCTCTGGGCTCGCGACTGCGTTGGCACCGCGTGCTGTGGCCTTGGGGCCGGGCTGCTGCCTCTTAGCGTCCCGTCTTCCGGGATCGTCGTCCCTGACACCTGTGCCAGGGCCTGGTTGCTGTCTGCCACGGTGTACTGTGTGCAGCTGGAGTACTGGTCACCACAGTGCTGTGTGCGGCTGGAGTACTGGTCACCACAGTGCTGTGTACAGCTGGAGTACTGGTCACAACACAGTGCTGTGTGCGGCTGGAGTACTGGTCACCACACGGTGCTGTGTGCAGCTGGAGTACTGGTCACCACACAGTGCTGTGTGCAGCTGGAGTACTGGTTACCACAGTGCTGTGTGCAGCTGGAGTACTGGTCACCACAGTGCTGTGTGCGGCTGGAGTACTGATCACCACAGTGCTGTGTGCAGCTGGAGTACTGGTCACCACACAGTGCTGTGTGCAGCTGGAGTACTGGTCACCACACAGTGCTGTGTGCAGCTGGAGTACTGGTCACCACAGTGCTGTGTGCAGCTGGAGTACTGGTTCCCACAGTGCTGTGTGCAGCTGGAGTACTGGTCACCACACAGTACTGTGTGCAGCTGGAGTACTGGTCACCACACAGTGCTGTGTGCGGCTGGAGTACTGGTCACCACACAGTGCTGTGTGCGGCTGGAGTACTGGTCACCACACAGTGCTGTGTGCGGCTGGAGTACTGGTCACACACAGTGCTGTGTGCGGCTGGAGTACTGGTCACCACACAGTGCTGTGTGCGGCTGGAGTACTGGTCACCACACAGTGCTGTGTGCGGCTGGAGTACTGGTTACCACAGTGCTGTGTGTAGCTGGAGTACTGGTTACCACAGTGCTGTGTGCAGCTGGAGTACTGGTTACCACAGTGCTGTGTGCAGCTGGAGTACTGGTCACCACAGTGCTGTGTGCAGCTGGAGTACTGGTCACCACACAGTGCTGTGTGCGGCTGGAGTACTGGTCACCACAGTACTGTGTACAGCTGGAGTACTGGTCACCACACAGTGCTGTGTGCGGCTGGAGTACTGGTCACCACACAGTGCTGTGTGCGGCTGGAGTACTGGTCACCGCACAGTGCTATGTGCACCTGGAGTACTGGTCACCACACAGTGCTGTGTGCGGCTGGAGTACTGGTCACCACAGTGCTGTGTACAGCTGGAGTACTGGTCACCACACAGTGCTGTGTGCAGCTGGAGTACTGGTCACCACACAGTGCTGTGTGCAGCTGGAGTACTGGTCACCACAGTGCTGTGTGCGGCTGGAGTACTGGTCACCACAGTGCTGTGTGCAGCTGGAGTACTGGTCACCACACAGTGCTGTGTGCAGCTGGAGTACTGGTCACCACAGTGCTGTGTGCGGCTGGAGTACTGGTCACCACAGTGCTGTGTGCAGCTGGAGTACTGGTCACCACAGTGCTGTGTGCGGCTGGAGTACTGGTCACCACAGTGCTGTGTGCAGCTGGAGTACTGGTCACCACAGTGCTGTGTACAGCTGGAGTACTGGTCACCACACAGTGCTGTGTGCAGCTGGAGTACTGGTCACCACAGTGCTGTGTGCAGCTGGAGTACTGGTTATCACAGTGCTATGTGCAGCTGGAGTACTGGTCACCACACAGTGCTTTGTGCAGCTGGAGTACTGGTCACCACAGTGCTGTGTGCGGCTGGAGTACTGGTTCCCACAGTGCTGTGTGCAGCTAGAGTACTGATCACCACAGTGCTGTGTGCAGCTGGAGTACTGGTCACCACACAGTGCTGTGTGCAGCTGGAGTACTGGTCACCACAGTGCTGTGTACAGCTGGAGTACTGGTCACCACACAGTGCTGTATGCAGCTGGAGTACTGGTCACCACACAGTGCTGTGTGCAGCTGGAGTACTGGTCACCACACAGTGCTGTGTGCAACTGGAGTACTGGTCACCACAGTGCTGTGTACAGCTGGAGTACTGGTCACCACACAGTGCTGTATGCAGCTGGAGTACTGGTCACCACACAGTGCTGTGTGCAGCTGGAGTACTGGTCACCACACAGTGCTGTGTGCAGCTGGAGTACTGGTCACCACACAGTGCTGTGTGCAGCTGGAGTACTGGTCACCACAGTGCTGTGTGCAGCTGGAGTACTGATCACCACAGTGCTGTGTGCAGCTGGAGTACTGGTTACCACAGTGCTGTGTGCGGCTGGAGTACTGGTCACCACAGTGCTGTGTGCAGCTGGAGTACTGGTCACCACACAGTGCTGTGTGCAGCTGGAGTACTGGTCACCACACAGTGCTGTGTGCAGCTGGAGTACTGGTCACCACAGTGCTGTGTGCAGCTGGAGTACTGATCACCACAGTGCTGTGTGCAGCTGGAGTACTGGTCACCACAGTGCTGTGTACAGCTGGAGTACTGATCACCACAGTGCTGTGTGCAGCTGGAGTACTGGTCACCACACAGTGCTGTGTGCAGCTGGAGTACTGATCACACAGTGCTGTGTGCGGCTGGAGTACTGGTCACCACAGTGCTGTGTGCAGCTGGAGTACTGGTCACCACACAGTGCTGTGTGCGGCTGGAGTACTGGTCACCACACAGTGCTGTGTGCGGCTGGAGTACTGGTCACCACAGTGCTGTGTGCGGCTGGAGTACTGGTTCCCACAGTGCTGTGTGCAGCTAGAGTACTGATCACCACAGTGCTGTGTGCAGCTGGAGTACTGGTCACCACACAGTGCTGTGTGCAGCTGGAGTACTGGTCACCACAGTGCTGTGTACAGCTGGAGTACTGGTCACCACACAGTGCTGTGTGCAGCTGGAGTACTGATCACCACAGTGCTGTGTGCAGCTGGAGTACTGGTTACCACAGTGCTGTGTGCGGCTGGAGTACTGGTCACCACACAGTGCTGTGTGCAGCTGGAGTACTGGTCACCACACAGTGCTGTGTGCAGCTGGAGTACTGGTCACCACACAGTGCTGTGTGCAGCTGGAGTACTGGTCACCACACAGTGCTGTTTGCAGCTGGAGTACTGATCACCACAGTGCTGTGTGCAGCTGGAGTACTGATCACCACACAGTGCTGTGTGCAGCTGGAGTACTGGTCACCACACAGTGCTGTGTGCAGCTGGAGTACTGGTCACCACACAGTGCTGTGTGCAGCTGGAGTACTGGTCACCACAGTGCTGTGTGCAGCTGGAGTACTGGTCACCACACAGTGCTGTGTGCAGCTGGAGTACTGCTTACCACAGTGCTGTCTACAGCTGGAGTACTGGTCACCACAGTGCTGTCTACAGCTGGAGTACTGGTCACCACAGTGCTGTGTGCAGCTGGAGTACTGGTCACCACACAGTGCTGTGTGCAGCTGGAGTACTGGTCACCACACAGTGCTGTGTGCAGCTGGAGTACTGGTTCCCACAGTGCTGTGTGCGGCTGGAGTACTGGTCACCACACAGTGCTGTGTGCAGCTGGAGTACTGGTCACCACACAGTGCTGTGTGCAGCTGGAGTACTGGTTCCCACAGTGCTGTGTGCAGCTGGAGTACTGGTCACCACACAGTGCTGTGTGCGGCTGGAGTACTGGTCACCACAGTGCTGTGTGCAGCTGGAGTACTGGTCACCACACAGTGCTGTGTGCAGCTGGAGTACTGGTCACCACACAGTGCTGTGTGCGGCTGGAGTACTGGTTCCCACAGTGCTGTGTGCGGCTGGAGTACTGGTCACCACACAGTGCTGTGTGCAGCTGGAGTACTGGTCACCACACAGTGCTGTGTGCAGCTGGAGTACTGGTCACCACAGTGCTGTGTGCAGCTGGAGTACTGGTCACCACAGTGCTGTGTGCGGCTGGAGTACTGGTCACCACAGTGCTGTGTGCGGCTGGAGTACTGGTCACCACACAGTGCTTTTACGTTGTGTACGCAGTGTTGGCGGGAGGTCGGTGCTCGGACTCCCCGCGGATACTGAAGTCTGTAGGTACTTTTAATCCGGGCACACGTCCTCCTGTAGACTGGAATCATCTCTGGTGGCTGGTAGCGCCTGTTCGAGCATAAATGCTGGCACGCCGTGGCACGGGGTTGCTAAGGAAGAAAGTGCGTCTGTACATGGTCAGCACAGGTGCAGTGTTTGTGTGTTTATTTATTTATTTATTTTGGCAGACAGAGTGGACAGTGAGAGAGAGAGAGGGAGGTCTTTCTTTTTCCGTTGGTTCACCTCCCAATGACCGCTGTGGCCGGTGCACCGCGCTGATCTGAAGCCAGGAGCCAGGTGCTTCTGGTCTCCCATGGGGTGCAGGGCCCAAGCACTTGGGCCATCCTCCACTGCACTCCCGGGCCACAGCAGAGAGCTGGCCTGGAAGAGGGGCAACCGGGACAGAATCCGGCGCCCCGACCAGGGCTAGAACCCGTTGTGCCGGCGACGCAAGGCGGAGGATTAGCCTAGTGAGCCGCAGCGCCGGCCATGTATTTTTTTTAATACCTTGAACCTGAGGTTGGTTGAATAGCGCGGGTGCAGAAGCCAAGGGCTGACCGGGCCCCCCACCATGGAGTCTGCTCAGTCCCCGGGCGCTGGGCTCGCTTCCTTTGTAAGCGGCGCTGCTGTGAGCGCTCGCCTGCAAGGTCTTGTCTTGACTCCTGGTCTCCCTGTTTTGGGGAGAACGTCCAGGCGCGGGGTTGCTGAGTCACGTGGTGACGCCATGTGTAAGCTGGGGAGGAGCCGTCTTCCCCATTGTGTGCCATTCTGCTTCCCCCCCTGGGGGGCCGGCGGCTCCACTGTCCCCACTTCCTTGCCAGTCTGTGCTGTCTGCTTTGACAGGCAGAGAGAGGGAGACAGAAAGAGATCTCCCCACCACTCTCCAGTTGCCCACAGCAGCTGGGGCTGGGACGGGCTGAAGACCGGTTTCCCCCATGGAGGCAGGGACCGGACCACCTGAGCCATCAGCTGCCACCTCCCAGAGTGGGCATCAGCAGGAAGCTGGACTCTGGAGTGGAGGCGGAGCTGAGCCTTGAACCCGGGAGCCCCAGGGTCGCTACACCAAGCGCCCCTCCCCCAGCCCGGGGCGTTGTGTTTCATTGTTCAGACGCAAGGGATGAGGCGTTTTGCAATGAGCCTTCAGGGGGAGCTACTGTCCCCATTTCACAGATGGGACAACCGAGGTTAGGGGACTTACTCAAGGTTGCATGAGGTTTAAACCCAGGTCTGTGTGGGTCCCGAAACAACAGCCCTTCCTGTATGCCCCTTGGTCTCCTGCTGGGTGTTGTCATGGGCGGGGGGGGGGGGGGGGGCTGGCGTTCCCATCGTCCCCTGTCCGTAGTGAGACCCGCCTGGTGGAGGTGCTGGAGACCGTGTGCGGCAAGTCGGACCTGGAGTGCCACCGCCTGCTGGAGCTGAGCGAGGAGTTGGTGGAGAGCTGGTGGTTCCACAAGTGAGTGCCCGGGAGCCGGCGGCACACACATTCCAGCTGGGGGCCCGGCTTCTGTCCAAGAGAGGCCGGATCGATCGTGGGCCGTGGGGGGCGGGGGCCGGGCAGTCGCCCGGCGCAGCCTCAGTGCCTGCCGCACCCTCCCCGCCCAGGCAGCAGGAGGCCCCCGACCTCTTCCAGTGGCTCTGCTCAGACTCCCTCAAGCTGTGCTGTCCTGCAGGCACCTTCGGGCCCTCCTGCCTCCGTGAGTTCCGGAAGCTCCTCTTGGGGGAGGGGAGGGGCTGCCGAGGCCGGGGTCTGGTGAGCTGTGGCCCTGTGAGCTCGGCTCCCGCCTGGCTGCCGGGCCCCCGTTTAGTGACGTGTAGGACGAATTCTCTGCTATGTCCAGGTTATGCACGGGGTCTCACCCAGTTTGCTGTCTGCCCACAGCCTGTCCCGGGGGCGCAGAGAGGCCCTGCGGTGGCCACGGGCGCTGTGACGGGGAAGGGACGCGAGGGGGCACTGGGCACTGCGACTGCCAGGCCGGCTACGGGGGCGAGGCCTGCGGCCAGTGTGGCCTGGGCTACTTCGAGGCAGGGCGCAACGCCAGCCATCTGGTGTGTTCCGGTAGGTAGCCAGAGGCTGCGGCGTGGGGCTGGGGTGGAGCGGGGGGAGGGGGGACACCGGCCAGCCTGCCCTCACACTGCCTGTTCCACGCAGCTTGTTTCGGCCCCTGTGCCCGCTGCTCTGGGCCCGAGGAATCAAACTGTTTGCAGTGCAAGAAGGGCTGGGCTCTGCACCACCTCAAGTGTGTGGGTGAGTGCTGGGGTACTGGGGCCTGGCTCGGTCCCACACGCGCGCGCGGGGCCTCCACCGACACAGTTGCCATCTCCAGTGCTCTCAGCCTTGCTGGAGAGGCCGACGGTCAACCAGGCACTACAGGGCACGCCAACCTGTGCGTGGGGAATCCCGAATCTAGCTCAGTGGAGGAGGTGCGGAGGAACCAGGGAAGGCTTCCTGCAGGAGGTGTCATTCCTGCCAAGTGTTGAAAATTGAGGAGGGGCTAGCTAGGGGAATGAGGGTCCCGCAGCTGGGGGTCAGGCTTACCCCGTGCCTGGCCGCCTAAGTAGACAAGGGTGCGGGCCAGGCTGCCGTCTGGGATAGGTTCCCCGCGACAGTGGCCGTCCCCAGAGGTTTCTCTCTCGGCCCAGCTGTGAAGCGAGTGGTCCAGGCTGACGGGGAGCTTCCTGTCGGTCATCCAAGCACCGGGCGCCCGCCGCCTCGCTGCTCCGTCAGGCGAGGGAAGAACCACGTGCAGGCACTGTCCTGTGGCCAGGCTGCTGGCCCCCTTCCACGGCAGGTGCCCTGGAGACTGTGGCCCCTGGCAGGGCAGGGAGGGGCCGCAGCCGCCCCCTGCTGGGCGAGTGTGCTCTTCCCAGCCCGCCCCTCTCTGCAGACATCGACGAGTGCGGCACCGAGCGAGCCACCTGTGCGGCCGACCAGTTCTGCGTGAACACGGAGGGCTCCTACGAGTGCCGAGGTCCGTGTCCACCCAGCCCCCGGCCCGCGCCCGCCCTCCGAGCCACGGAGCCCCTCACGCTTCTCTCTCTCTCTCTCTCTGTCCAGACTGTGCCAAGGCCTGCCTGGGCTGCATGGGGGCGGGGCCGGGCCGCTGCAAGAAGTGCAGCCCCGGCTACCAGCAAGTGGGCTCCAAGTGTCTCGGTGAGTGCGCGGCCCCCGCAGGCGTGCGGTGGGGGAGGGGCTGGGTGCGTGAAGCCGGGCCGCGGGTCAGCGCCACGCCCCTGCCCCTGCTGCAGATGTAGACGAGTGTGAGACGGTGGTGTGTCCCGGCCAGGACGAGCGCTGTGAGAACACCGAGGGCGGCTACCGCTGCGTCTGCGCCGAGGGCTACAAGCAGGTGGGCGGCCTCTGCGTGAAGGAGCAGGTGCCAGGTGAGCCCCGGGAGGGAAGGGGAGGGGAGGGGAGGGGAGGCGCGGACGCTCGGCCTCCCCGGGGTCCAGGGCAGCCCCGCTTGGCGTCGGGTGACGGCCACGCCCCTGCCCAGAGTCCGCGGGCTTCTTCTCCGAGATGACCGAGGACGAGCTGGTGGTGCTGCAGCAGATGTTCTTCGGGGTCATCATCTGCGCCCTGGCCACGCTGGCCGCCAAGGGCGACCTGGTATTCACCGCCATCTTCATCGGGGCCGTGGCGGCCATGACCGGCTACTGGCTGTCGGAGCGCAGTGACCGCGTGCTCGAGGGCTTCATCAAGGGCAGATGAGCCCCCACCCACGGGGTCGGGGCAGCTCGGCTTGTCGTGGAGAGTGGGGTGCGCACCCCCGCCTGCCTCTCGGGGTCCGGGAAAAGCAGCCCCGAAGGCAGATGCTGGTCCTGGCCGGGCAGCACTGGACAGGCGGCAGCGCGTGCGCTGGGGGCTGCCCATGAGCCTCGGCCCCTGCCTAGGGCGAGGGGGCCCTGCTGGGAGCTGCATGCTGCCCCCTGCTCTGCTCCGTGTTCACCGCGCCCCCACCCCACCCGCAGCCTCTGACTGATGCACTGATCTCAGGAAATAAAGTCTTGGAAAGTGGAGACGCTTCGGTCGGTCTCATTGCCTGTGCCGCCCCTCCCGGGGAAGTGTTCAGGGGAACGCGGGGCTGTGCTGTGTGGGGGCCCGCGGCTCCTCTCCACTCCACTCCCCGTCCCCATGTGGGGCTTCTGCAGGCGGAGCCGCAGGCGGTGCGCCCCCCAATCCCGGGGGCTGGTACCTCCCGGCGGGAGCCCGGCCTGGCCAGAAGGAGGCGTAAGCCAAGTCCCAAGGGTTTATTTCTTTGGCACAAAGAGGACAGGCTACCTTGACAAGCCAAGGCTCATCTCTCTGCGCCCGGGAATCCGGGCACCAGGTTTCGTGAGTCCCACACGCCCAGACCCACACATGTCCACCCTGTGTTCCGCGGAAGTCACGGCCTCTGTGCAAAATACCCGCTGAAAAAAAAAATAAGATTTGAAGACAGAAAGGGAGGGGCGAGTTCACGTCCAGCTGCCCTGGCGGCCGCTCAGAGCTCGATGGTATCACTGGAGGCGCTTCGGGAGTCCCCGGGCTTGCCGCGCGCCGGGGGCTCGCTGCGGGGCTCCCCGGGCCGGGCTGGGGCCGGGGCCGGGGCTGGGGCTGGGGCCGGCGCAGGCAGCAGCTGCACAGTGCTGGGCAGCTCATCCAGGGGCAGACTGTCCACCGACGACAGCCCGTGGCGCCACGGGTTCCAGCTGATCTTGAGCGAGCCCTTGGAGAAGCTGTCCAGGGAGCTGCCGGAGGCCACCCCGCCTGCCCCGTCGGGCTCGTCGGCCACGTGCGGGGGCACCGGGCCGCGCACGCGCACGTCGCTGAGTGACCGGCAGCGGCCGGAGCGGAGGAGCGAGGCGCCCGCGGCGTCGGGCTCGGCGTCCGCGTGGCTGCCCCGGCGCTGCCGCAGGGAGCCCCCCGGCTGCGGGGAGGCCAGGCCGCGCAGGCCGCAGCGCCGGAACACGCTGTCCCGCACCAGGTGCTCCCGGAAGAGCGCCGCGTCGATGCTGCGGCTCAGGTTGATGGGCGACGGCGGCCGCAAGTCCAGCTCGCTCAGCGACGGCGCCGGCCCCACGCTGCCTCGGGACAGCCCCGGACCACCGTGGGGACCGCGGCCCAGCGACGCAGCTGAGCCCCAAGCCCCCGAGTTGGGCGTGGCGGGCGGCCCACCGGCCTCTGCCGGGTTGCGGATGAGGCTCTTGCTGATGTCCAGGCCGCCTGCGCCGACGCCGCTGGACCCCGCATAGCAGTTATTGGGCCGCTCGGGCACCTCGCTCTTGCCCGACGGCGCGGGGCACGCCAGCCTCAGCAGCTTGGCCCAGCAGGCGTGCTCCGTGGGCGGCCGGGGTCGCGCCGCGGCCACCGCGGCCAGCGCCATGGCGAGCGCCCAAGTCAGCTCCAGCAGGCGCAGCCAGAAGTGGACGCCCCACCAGGCCCACGAGAAGCGGCCCACGCGGCCCGGGCCCGGGTACAGCCAGAGCGCGGCCGCCAGCTGCAAACCGCTGGCCAGCAGCCCCAGCGCGCCCGCCACGGCCAGCAGCCGCGGGCCCGGCCTGGCATCCCAACCCCGCGGCCCGTGCAGCAGGCGGCGGCGGCACAGGCACAGCGTGCCCAGAGCCACCGACGCGCCCCAGGCGCACGACAAGCCCTGCGCCAGGAGGTTGAGCGCGGGCCGCGCCGACAGCAGGTCTGTGGCGAGCAGCCCCGCGCCATGCGCCAGCGCCAAGGCTGCCAGCAAGAGCGAGTTCTGCAGCGGCGGCGGCAGCCCGGCGCCCAGGCCGAGCAAGGTGAGGGCCGCCAGCGCGGTGAGCAGCAGGGGGAAGGGCAGGTTGTAGAGCACCAGGCCTGCGCGCGGGCCCAGCCGCGCCTGCGAGCCGTACGGGTCGGTGAGCATGTAGGCGGCGCGCAGCCCTGAAGCCACCAGCACCAGCGCGGCCGCCGCTAGCGCCAGCCGGGGCCCGGTCGGGGCGGCCGCCAGCGTGGCCAGCGCCAGCAGGGCGGGCAGCAGGAAGAGCACCCCCACCCCGTAGACGTGCAGCTCCCAGGAAAAGCTCAGCACCCGCCGCAGAGGCCCCCAGCGCAGCGGCGGTGCCGTGGCGTTGGCCGGGGGGCTGGAGGCCGGGGCTGGAGCTGTGGAGCTGGCCGAGGGCTCCGGAGCCAGAGGCTGGCCGAGGGCTCGCTGGGTGGTGACTCGAATGAGGCCCCGGCGCGACGTCGAGGGGGCCTGGACTGGGGGCGCCGGGGGATGGCTTTGGGGGCGCCCGGGCCACTCCTCGGGTTCATCTGCAAGAACAGGAAAGCAGAGCATTTTGGATTTCCCACTGTTCTCCAGTGTGCTCGGGGCTCATGCGACTTTTCCAAGCACGCCTGCACCATGGAGGCGGCAGCCGGTGGTGTGCGCCGGGCGGCGTGTGCCAGGATGAACCCGAAACGGAAACGGAGCTGTGCTGCTGAGTTCACCCGGTTCTCAGCACCGCCTGCAGGTCAGCATCACGTGGAGACCCAGGAGCTGGGATTTCTTGGGAGGGTGCCTGGGCACTGGATTTTTTAATTAATTAATTAATTATTTTTAAGAGGCCAAGAGCTCCCATCTGCTGGTTCACTCCCCAAACGCCCTTAACAGCCAGGCCCGGAGGTGGAAGTGGGAACGGGAACATACCCAGCACCCCCGTGAGGGACGTGGGCACCTTTACCGAAAGGCCACATCCCTGCGAGTTTTAGAAAGCTCCCCCAGTGACTTGCCCGAGCGGGGAGTCACCACTGTGAACATAAGCAGGCTTCCAGAAGGCCACGGAAAATCGAATTAAAAGATGAGCTCACGCAGGTACAGAAATGCCTGAAAGCCACGCGTGGGAGAGCTCATGCCACGCCGAGCGGCAGCCGTGCGCTGTGAGAGGACCACACGGATGTCAGCTCTTCTGCACCGAAATTCGCCCACTTGATTCCATGTCCCGTGAGCTTTTCGAAGCACATGCGTGTTACATGTGTGAACGCCCCAGCCCCAAAGGGCGAATGGCTTTGGAGCACCCAGTGGGCGTCAGTTTGTTAGCCCAGGCTCTCTGCAGGACGTGCCGGCCGCTCCCTGTAAGCAGGTGCCTTCCCCGGCTCCCAGCCTGCGCCCCCTCCACCTGGGCCTCATGCGGGTTCTGGGCCACTCCCTCACCTGGCTGCGGGGCCCCCACGGGGCTCTCTGTTGTGTTTGTAGAGGGGCCAGGGTCCAGGAGGCCAGGGATGAGGGACTTGGGGGTGCCTGGAGCCTCCACCGCTCCCCTCACCCGCTGGGGGGAGACGGGGTCTGCCCCATTCATGGCCGCGACCTCTGCAATGACAAAGTGGTCATCACGCTGCTCGCCCCCCCACAGGTCCCCAAACCCAGCCCCCCGGGGGGTGCATGGTCACAGCCACACAGGCCCAGCGGTCACCTTGAACACGCCCGGTTCCTGGCCCCACTCAGCCCCGCACTCCGGCACTCACCTGGCTGCCCGCCGGGGGCCGCAGAAGCTGCAAGGCCTGTGGGCTGGGGTCCTGGGGAAGCCGTAGCATTGGGGAGGTCAGCATCCTTGGGCGGGGGGCCTGGGGAGCTGACTGCCCAGGTCTCCCCAGCTCCTGTGTCTTTTGGGGGCTCGGCTGGCAGGTGCTCAGCAGGGGGGAGACTTCGGGCCAACGCCAAGTCCGCCTGGGCCCCCGGCTCCTGAGAGGACGCTGAAGCATTGTCCGGGGCTGCTGGACCCTGCTGGGTGGCGAGGGGGCCTTGAGCCACCTCCTGCAAGTCCTCTGCTGGCCCACCGCCTTCTTCCCGCAGCGGCCCCTCGACAGCGCCCGCGTGCGGCCCGAGAGTGTGCACGGGGCCCCGGGGCGCCGAGGGAGGAGTCTGTGGACCCCCAGTCTTGGCTCTGGCCTGCAGCCCCTCCTCTGCAGGTAGTTTCTGTTCTGCTCGGCCTCCAGGCTCCCACGGGGAGGGAGGAGCCGTGGCTGCCCTGAGTTGAAGCCGGGGAGTCGTGGGGGTGAAGGTGAGATGTGGGGGTCCCCCTGGGCGGGGAGCTGGTGCTTCCTGCTCCACTGCCTCGGAAGGTCCTGTCCAGCCCTGGGAGCTTGGCCCTCGAGCCAGCTGCAGGTCGTCGGTTCCTGGGAGTTGTCCTCTCGGAGGCCCCCGGGCTGCTGGGGGCCCATGCAGGGCGGGGCCGGGGCCGGGGCCGGGGTGTGCGGGCCTCCCGGGCACTTGTTCGGCAGGAGCCTGGGGGAACTCGGGGCTCCAGGGGCTCTCGTCCCTAGGGTGCTCCCACAGGAAGTCCAGCGCCTTGGGCTCTGAGCCCGCAGGGCCCTGGAAGTGGGCTTCTGGGGTCAGGTGGGATTTTGAGTCTTCAACAGGCGTGGAAAAGCCCCGGCCCAGGGCGCGGCCGGCCCCCAGGGATGGCAGCAGTGACAGCAGCAGGAGGCCCCGCACCCGGCCCCACAGGCTGGCGGCCATGGTTTGCCTGACTCCCGGGCCTACAGCCCTCAACTTCCAGTCCTCACCGGATGAACCTACCGGAAAGGAGAAGGGGGGGGGGGAGGACAGGTGAGGGCAGGGGCTGGTGGGAAATAGGATGACATGCGGGCACAGCTGCCGGCCTGCATTTAAAACTGCCTCTCTTGGGCCGGCGCCGCGGCTCACTAGGCTAATCCTCCGCCTTGCGGCGCCGGCACACCGGGTTCTAGTCCTGGTCGGGGTGCCGGATTCTGTCCCGGTTGCCCCTCTCCCAGGCCAGCTCTCTGCTGTGGCCAGGGAGTGCAGTGGAGGATGGCCCACTGGGAGACCAGGAGAAGTACCTGGCTCCTGCCATCGGATCAGCGCGGTGAACCAACGGCAAAAGGAAGACCTTTGTCTCTCTTTCTCACTGTCCACTCTGCCTGTCAAAAAAAAAAAAAGAAACTGCCTCTCTGGCCCTGCCCTGTTCCATACCGTCACGGCTCCCCACTGGCCTCAGGAAGACAGAGCAAGGCTACGGCCGCCCCCCGCGGCTCAGTGCCCCTGCAGCGCCCACGCGCTGTCCTCGACCCTGCGTCTTTGCTCCTGGTGCGCCTTCAGCTGGGGACGCCCTCTCCCTCTCCTCCCCTTGCTGTAATCCTAGTTTGCTGTGTTTCTTTAAAAAAAAAAAAAAAAAAAAAACCAAAAAAAACAAAAAAACAAAAAAAACATTCATTTGTCAGGCAGAGTGACAGCAGAGGGAGAGAGCTCTTCCCTCCGCTGGTTCACTCCCCAAACTCCCCCAAATGTCCACAAAAGCCAGGGCTGGGCCAGGCTGGAGCCAGGAGCCCCATCCGGGTCACCCACGTGGGTGCAGGGGCCCAAGCACTCGGGCCATCTTCCGCTGCTCTCCCAGGTGCATTAGCAGGGAGCTGGATTGCAAGTGGAGTGGCCGGACATGGAACCAGCGCTCCAATATGGGATGTGGGTGGAGGCTTAACCCACTGTGCGGCAGCGCCAGTCCCTAAAACCCTGTTCTTAAAGGCCCAGCTCAAGGGGAGGACGAGACAGGACCTGCTCCGGGGAGGGACCCACGTTCGAATGCGGTCTCGCCGTTTCCTGGGTGAGCCACCTTTGCTCTCCGCATCAGTAAAATGGGGTCATATGATGACAAACAAGAGCCCTCCCCTGAGACTCAGAGAGCCAATCAGACACGGCCATGGCTGAAAGGAGCTGCGGCAGCAGGCAGGAGGGCCACCCCTGCAGTTTTCCCTCTGTGCCTCTCCCGTCGTCTATGTCAGCGCATCACCGGGACACAGGGTGTGTGGCTGGCCCTAGGGACAGAGCGGCCACCAGGAGGGACAAGGCTGCCCTCAAAGCACTGGCGTTCTGGATAAGCCAGGGTGCCCAGAGCCCCGAGGCAGCGTGTACGCCAAACCCCGAGTGGGAGGAAGGAGCCAGGCCCCCGAAGACAGGAGGAGAAGTGTTTGGCAGAGCAAACAGCCAAGTTCAAGGGCCCCGAGGCAGGGGCCAGTCGGGAAGGTTCAAGAAATAACCTTGGGGCCGCTGCTGTAGCACAGCGGGTTAAGCCGCCGCCTGCCACGCCAGCATCCCGTGTGGGCGCCAGTTGCAGTCCTGGCTGCTCCACTTGTGTTCCAGCTCCCTGCCAATGCGCCAGGGGAAGCAGCGCAAGGTGGCCCCGTGCTTGGGTCCCTGCATCCATGTAGGAGACCCAGACAGGGCTCCAGGCTTCTGCTTCCAGCCTGGCCCAGCCCCGGCCGTAATGGCCATTTGGGGAGTGAACCAGTCGATGACTGTCTCTCCCTCTCTCTCTAATTTTGCCTTTCAAAGATGTAAATCTTAACAACAGAGGCATGGCTGGGCAGAGGTGAGGAGAAAGTAGCAGGAGATGAAGTCGGGCTGGCAGGGGCCATGGGAAGCCTCGGGTTTTATTCCCTGTGGCACGGAGGCAGGGACGAGATCTGAGGCGTGTTTATGGAGGGCACAGGGGCCAGTGCAGGCGCCCGGGGAGACACCTTGTGCCTTGTTTGCCTTTAGCATCCTCCTCCAGGAAGCCCTCCTCCCCGAGCCTCCTGGCACTGCTGACCCTGGTCACACTGTGCAGCCCTCTCCTCCCCTGAGTGGCCTCGGCCCCAGCCCCGCCAGCCCCCGCCCCCCCCCGTGTGGACCTGGCCCCAGGTAGTGCTCTCCAGGTGGGCTGGATGGGGCTCCTGTGACCAGGGCAGGGCGGGGTGGGGGGCAGTGTGAAAGCCCAGGCCCGGGGTGTTGGGGCAGCAGCTGCTTCTTCCCTCTCTGCTCAGCAGCTGTGCCCCCAGGCCCCTGGCTGTAGCCCTCCCACCCCCCAAGGCAGGTACTGGCCAACCACAGTGACCCTGGGTCAGCCTCTACCGGCTTGTGCTAAACTTAGCTGCATGCCGGTTCAGCTGCCCGCTCCGAGCAGAGGCGGGGATACCCATTTCTCGGGGTGGAGATGGAGGTTCAGAGAGCTGGAGCACCTGGCCCAAGGTCACACGGCCAGCTGAGTGGACACAGGCGGGACCGTAAAGCCCATGGCGGCTCACCTCGCCCGGGGAACGCTTTGCAGAGGAGGAGCTGGTGAGGAACGTGCCATCCGCTTAGCACGCTCCTCCAGAGACGTGGGCACCTGCAGCCCGGGCGGGGGTGGCCCGGCGCTGCGGTCCCAGTGCTGGGGAGGCCTGGGGCGTGGGGGGGTCCCTCTGCCGCAGGGCCGGGCAGCGGCGGGGGCCGCCGCAGGGCAGCCTCCCGGAGCGGGTCCAGCTCGGGTTACCTCTCCTCCTCCTCGGGCTCCGCTCGCCCTGGCTCGGCGCCTTCCCGCAGTGTCCCGGTGAGGGTGGGCCGCGTGTGGATCCAGTCGCCGGCGCCCTCGAGAGGGCTGCGGCCCCGCTCGCCGCCCGGCCCCGCCATCGCCCCCTCCCCGGCCCCGCTCCTCACCTGGGCGCCGCGCCCGCAGCCCCCGCGATCACCTTGCGCGCGTCCCCGCAGCCGCCCGCCGGGATGCTCAGACGCGGCTAACAGAGCCCGGCGCTGCCGATCGCCGAGCCCGCCCACAGCAGCGCCGGCCCCCGCTTAACCCTTTCCCCCCGAGGGCGGGCTCCACCCGCAGGGCCGGCCTCCCCGGTCTCCGAGGCGCACGGGGTTCCGGGCGAGCGGAACTGAGATCATCTGCGCGGGGCGTGGAGAAGCTGTCCGCAGCCCCGGCTTGCATGCCGCCCGGGACGGGGAGCTCACTGCCTTCCCGGCTGCAGACCCGCAAGTCCTTGCGGCTTTCGGGAAGCTCGTGGAAAACGAAACGCAAGGAGGGGCTCATTTTGGTTCAGGATTTTTTGAAATCTGCAGCTTTTTTTCATGGTGCGCATTTTCGGCTTTGGACACCCGGAGAAGCGCTCCCCACCCCCATCTCCTTAGGGAGCTCTGCCTGCGGCTGCTGGGCGCCCTCAGCTCCTTTTGGATGCGTGTGGGTCTCTAACTCTCTGCCCCCCTCCCCCAGCCTCACACTATATCCTGGTGCATTTTCCACGCACCTGTCTGCAGATCGACCTCATTTCTTGTGCGTGCTGTTGAGGATTCCGGCCCTTGGGGCTGGACGCCTGGGCTATTTCTATCCTGTTGGGGAGCAGGAGCGATGGGGCGGGGGCTGCTCTTGGGTGGGCGTCTGCACTCAAGCGCTGCCTGGCCCATCGGATTAGTTCCTAGCTGGTTTACGGGCCTGCATATTTGAAAGTCTGGTGGACTCTGGTAAAATGCCCAGGTCCAGGGCCGCTGCTGCGGGGAAACCGGTCGGTGCACTGCTTCGGATCCAGCTCCTGGCTGATGAGTCTGGGAAGGCAGTGGAAGGTGACCCAAGTCCTTGTGTCCCTGCCGTCCGTGGGGGGCACTAGTGGGAGTTCGTGGTCCTGGCTTTGACCTGGCCCAGCCCTGGCTGTTGTGGCCATCTCGGGAGTGAACCAGCAGGTCAGTGATCTCTCTGTCTCTCAGTTGCTCTGCCTTTCAAATAAATCTCTTTTTCAGTTGCCCCCAAATTGCTCCCAATGCATCAAACGCCCATCAGTGCGTCCAGTCCATTAAGGGAAACGCACACAAGGGGTGCGGGGAGAAACGGCAGACTAACGCAAGGGGAAAGTCCCGGCGGGTTGTTCTGTGTTTACTCTTCAGCCATCGGATGAGAGCCGTCCACGCTGACCGTCTCTGTCCAGGGGACGCAGGCGTGTTCAAAGAACAAGTTCCCTGCCTCGCCCTTAGCTCTCCAGCGCGGCTCCCGCGCCTTCGCTCTGCTTGCAAAGCACGCCCCGTGCACAGGACCACACAGTGCAGTGTTCTGTAACAATGCCTTACCCGAAACAGTGTGTGCTGCAAACACTCACACACACACTCACACACAGAATTGTTTTTCATTTATTTGAGGGCAGAGAGCAATAGAGAGGCAGAGGTCATCCGTCCACTGCTGGTTCACTTCCCAAAACCCTGCAGAGGCCCGGGCAAGGCCAGGCCGAAGCCGGGAGCCAGACACTCCATCAGGGTCTCCGGCCTGGGTGGCAGGGGCCCAGCTCTGAACCAGCACCGGCTGCCTCCCTGTGTCCCTCGGCAGGCAGCTGGAATCAGAAGCGGAGCTGGCAGTCCGCGACGGCTCGCGCACGTACCACGCGGCGCCTTACCCACTCGCCAAACGCCCACCCGCGGCCAGCAGTCGCCGGCCACGCCCACCAGCTCCGTCCTCTGCTCCAGCCGCCGCGTCTCCTCAAGCAGCCCGGGGTGCCCTGCTGCCGGAGGAGAGCCGCGGTGAACAGCCCCCACACAGGGCAGAGCGCACAGCGGAGCTGAAGGGGCCGCCTGTTGGTGCAGAGGCCTCTGAAATGCGTCCACATGAGGGCTCTTCACAGTGTTCATGGAGCATGCCTATTATGAAAGGCCCATGCATACATTTCAGTTTTTTTGCACCAAAGTACACCTATCTTTTAATTCTATCTTTTCTGTAAAATTTTTTTTCCAAGGTTAATTTTACCTATTTGAAGGGCAGGTGGATGGAGAGAGAGGGAGGAGCAGAACGATCTTCTGTCCCCCGGTTCACTCCCGGGTGGCTGCCATGGCTGAGGCGGGGCTCAGGCCTGGGGTCGTCTTCCTTCTCTCTTCCTTATCGATGGGCGTTGCTCTTCCACTCTGGGCCTGTGTAGGGCACTGGCACACAAGCAGCACCGTCTGCAAAGAACCCCCAGGGCCGGCGCTGTGGCACGCTGGGCTGAGCTCTGCCTGAGTGCCGGCATCCCGTAGGGGACTACCGTGTCTGCTCTCTCCGCATCCATCCGTGCACCCTGTGCCCTGATGGGATTATTTATTCAAGATTTTTTTGAAGGATTTATTTATTTATTTGAAAGCCAGAGTTACAGAGAGGCAGAATCAGAGAGAGAGAGAGAGAAAGAGGTGTCTTCCATCCAGTGGTTTACTCCCCAAATGGCTGCAATGGCTGGAGCTGAGCCAGGAGCTTCTTCTGGGCCTCCCACGTGAGGCCAGGGGCCCAAGCACTTAGCCATCCCTCACCGCTTTCCAAGGCCCGAGCGGAGAGCTGGGGCCGAGGAGGAGCAGCTGAGCCCTGCCTCCAGGGTCTCAGTTTCCCTATGCCCACCCCTTAGGCCCCACAAAGGCAGCTCTCGTGTCTCTGGGGTCGTCTCCCGCCAGGCCGATCGTTCCAGTTCTTTCCGCCTTCCCTCGTGGGACAGGACGCTGGGCCCGCACCATGGCGCTTCCCGTTTGCCTCTTAGCAGCCCCACGGTGTCCCCGTGGAGCGTGACTCGGGGATGAAGCCAGGTGGGAATGAAACAGCTCCACGCGGAGCAGGCTGTGGTGCCCGTCCCTTGGCTGCTCGGCACTGGTCCCCCCCCCCCCCCCCCATCTCTGTGCACTGGTGGTTTCCTGCACCCAGTGCAGGCTCTGCGTCCGTGCGTCTGATTTCGGTAGATCTATCCAGCCATCTGAGGAGTCATCTGCAGTGTTGGGGTTGTCCAGGATCCATTCCCCTTCCTGACACCTCCCATTTCCTCGGGGAGGGGAGATCACGTGTCCTCCCTGTGGGCAGGTGCAGAGAGGGCAGCCCTAACGCCCACTGCCGAAGCCGGGTCCAGCTGCCTGCTCCCGTGAGCTTTCTGCTGAGCCTCTTTGGAGACGTTAAGATTCCCCCAGGCTTCAGGCTGGCGTGGCGCCCTTCCTGGGTCGGCCCACCCCAGCCCGCAGGACCTGCGGCTCCGCGGCTGCCCCGGCTGGAGCCAGAGCCCCGTGGTGTTTGCAAGCCTCTGCTTGGCCGGGTTCTGAGATTCCAGACAAGGGGAGGAGATTAGGATCGCTCTGGCTAGAGGCCGAGATGCAAGCTGACTCCATGGAAAGAGGAGGCTGGCTGGGGTGCCCGTGAATGGCATGGTGGGGGGACAGGAGGTGGCGAGCGTGGGAGGGCACCCCCGGGCTCCGGAAGGAGCTGCCAGCGTCATCCTGGAGGCTCCGGGCTGGCGGAGATGGGTGGGGATGATTCCAAGGGACGGGCAAGGCATGGGTGCTGCGGAGCTCACCACCGCCTATGGATTTTTTCCACTCTTTTTTTTTTTTTTTTTTTGACAGGCAGAGTGGACAGTGAGAGAGAGAGACAGAGAGAAAGGTCTTCCTTTGCTGTTGGTTCACCCTCCAATGGCCGCCGCGGCCGGCGCGCTGCGGCCGGCGCACCGCGCTGATCCGATGGCAGGAGCCAGGAGCCAGGTGCTTTTCCTGGTCTCCCATGGGGTGCAGGGCCCAAGCACCTGGGCCATCCTCCACTGCACTCCCGGGCCACAGCAGAGGGCTGGCCTGGAAGAGGGGCAACCGGGACAGAATCCAGTGCCCCAACCGGGACTAGAACCCGGTGTGCCGGCGCCGCTAGGCGGAGGATTAGCCTAGTGAGCCGCGGCGCCGGCCTCCACTCTTTTTTATTTTAAAGCTTTATTTCTTTATTTGAAAGAGTTACTGGGGGGGGGGGACAGTAAGGTCGTCCATCTGCTGGTTCTCTTCCCAGATGGCCACAAAGGCCTCGTCAGAAGCTTCATCCCACGTGGGTGGCAGGGGCCCAAGCTCCGGGGCCGCCTTCCCCGGCTCTCTCAGGTGCACTACCAGCGAGTTGGATCAGAAGTGGGGCGGCCGGGTCTCTAACCGGTGCCCACATGGGACGCCTGGTGCAGGTGGTGGCTTACCCAGCCGTGTTCTTTTTTAATCCCCTACGTGTTGTTATGCTCGTCATGTTAGAGCTACAGCTCAGAGAGGTAACTTGGTAACGTCACTTGGCAACTAAGAGGCCAAGCCACAGTCTGACTGTAGAGAGAGTGCTTTTTAAATTTCATTTTAAAAGATTTGTTTATTTGAAAGGCAGAGTTAGACAGCCAGGGAGGGAGAGACACAGAGAGATCCTGCATCCGTTGGTTCACTCCCCCAAATGACTGCCAATGGCTGAGGCTGGGCCAGGCTGAAGCCGTGAGCCTGGAACTCCGTGCGGGTCTCCCCCGTGGTTGGCAGGAGCCAAGTACCTGGGCCCGCACCTGCCCCTCCCAGGCTCATTAGCAAGCTGCTGGATCAGAAGTGGAGCCAGGACCTGCTGTTAGTCACATTGATAGCTCGAGGGGCCATAACACGGCCCGAGGCAGCTCCCGCCCCCCAGGAAGAAGCTGAGAGCCCGAGAAGGAGAGAGGACCCCCCCCCCAGCTGCCAGGTGGCTCTTGTTGTTCAAGTTGAGTCTGAAAATAGGCTCCAACTGGGGTCGCTGAAAAGGACTTAAAACCAACAGAGCCGAGCGTGGGCCTCCCGGCGAGAGCGAAAGCGCAGGCAGTGGGGAAGGCGGCGTGGCCGGCGGGTCCGTGGCAGTCAGCGCCCAGAGCAGCGCGTGGCTCTGCCTTCCGGCTGGCGGAATAAAAAAGGCAGAGCAGGCCGGAGCTGGGGAGGCCGCAGACCCTGCTCAGCACCACTGCCCTGCCCTGGGCTCACTGCACCGGCCAAGGTAAGCCCGCCACGTCCCCGGCATCTGGACTCAGTCGGCCTCACGCCCCACCTGTTCCAGTACCAACCACCTGGCCCTTTTAAGAAGTGTTCTGTCCTGGTTGCTCCTCTTCCAGGCCAGCTCTCTGCTGTGGCCCGGGAGGGCAGTGGAGGATGGCCCAGGTGCTTGGGCCCTGCACCCCGTGGGAGACCAGGAGGAAGCACCTGGCTCCTGGCTTCGGATCAACGCAGTGCCCTTTCTCTCTCTCTCTCTCTCACTGTCTAATTCTGTCAAAAAAAAAAAAAAGTGTTTATTGGTTAATGATTGTGACAGCTGATCGAAACCAACCTCTCCATCCCCCGTTCCCTCTCGCTCCAGGTTCTCACTC
Organism: Oryctolagus cuniculus; assembly: GCF_964237555.1. Classification (NCBI taxonomy): domain Eukaryota; kingdom Metazoa; phylum Chordata; class Mammalia; order Lagomorpha; family Leporidae; genus Oryctolagus; species Oryctolagus cuniculus. The sequence goes on along the minus strand of NC_091441.1, from coordinate 116,797,014 downwards.
CCTGCAAACAGTCCTTTCTAGCCCTTCCTAGTATTCCGGTCATTTCTTCTGATAAGCGTACACAGGTTGCTAAGTTTTTTTTTTTTTTTTCCGGTTTTGTGTTTTTTAAAACCTACTACATTTTTCAAAAAACTTTTGTTTGGAAGGCAGGGAGAGATGGAGAGAGAGAGAGAGGGATAGAAGAGGGAGATGAGATACAGAGATGGAGAGAGAGAGAGAACGATATCTCCCGTCCACTCACTCAGTCCCTAAAAGCTTTGCCCCAGCTGGGCTGGAACCAGGAGCCCAGGTCTGAACCACTCTGCTCCCTGCGTGCGCATCGGGGGAAGCTGGGACTGGGAGCCGAGCTGGGACTGGAACCGGCGTGGGCTGTGGGGTGGGGGTGCCCCAGGCTTCCTCCTAGCCACGGCCCCCGATTACCTCTTCCCGTGGATGCTGTGGAGAGAGTGGGCGCCTGTCTCTCGCAGGACTTGGTCCTTTTTCCCGTGCCGTCTTTGCATGTGTCGGTCCTCTGCGTTTCCAGTACTGGGACCGTCTGTCAGTTGCTCAGGCTGCTTCAGGGCGTGAACTGGGAAGGTGACTCCCTCTCTGGAGGTTGTGTGTTGCCTACAGTGAGCACTCCTTGATTTTTTTTTCCCCACTTGCTAAATTTCCTAGGCATCTGTCACCGGCTGAGTCCCCTGGGTCTTTGCTGGAAGGGAAACACAGCATGAAGACCGGATTTCCTATGCAGACGAGAGGATCCACGGAGATCCTTGGAAGTCTGCCCCAGGAATAACCAATACGGTTTTTCAGTGAATGGCTTGGGGAGAATGCGGAGGGAGGAAAAACTGTTAGAACAGAGATTGATGAGACAGCAGCCAGCGCCACGGGGGCTGTTGGGAATCTTACTCACATAAACCCACTGCAGGAGGGCATTTCAATATACTGGGGGAATTTGAACATGGATCAGGTTGTGTCAGTGGAGCTGTGGGTTATGTTAAAAAAAAAAAAGGGGGGGGGGCCGGCGCCGCGGCTCAATAGGCTAATCCCCCGCCTGCGGCGCCGGCACACCGGGTTCTAGTCCCGGTCGGGGTGCCGGATTCTGTCCCGGTTGCCCCTCTTCCAGGCCAGCTCTCTGCTATGGCCCAAGTGCTTGGGCCCTGCACCCCATGGGAGACCAGAAGCACCTGGCTCCTGGCTTTGGATCAGCGCGGTGCGCTGGCCACAGCACGCGGCGGCCATTGGAGGGAGAACCAATGGCCTGTCAAAAAAAAAAAAAAAAAGTATGTCTTGATGATGCCATTTATGTGTACACACCTTTTTCCAGCCGCACATTGGAGGCAACAGTCTGCATGTCTGTACTTCACACACACACACACACACACACACACCCCTTCACCTTGGGCCACCTGCAGGCTTGTCTCTGAGCAGCTGAGCCTGCGCGTGGTGCAGCCACTGACGGCGCCTGCTCAGCCCAGCCTGCTGCACCTGGGGTTCCTCGCTCTGCAGCGTGGACCTGGACACTTCCTGCCTGGCCTTCTGAGGACTTGTCAGTTTCTCTTTTCTCCCCTTCCTGCAATAAATACGTATGGAACACTCACTTTGTACATGAGGTGCGACTGAAAAACTAAGAGCAGCAGTTCTTCAGGGCAAAGCAGAAACGCCAGGTGCATGGATTGCTCGAGGGGCTGAGGGTGGGGGTGGGGCAGGGGACGCAGCCTGGGCCTGCAGGAAGTGATTTCTCTGTGGACTTCAAAGACAGTGGGGTGTGGGTCAGTTCTGAGCAGGACCAGTCCCGAAATATGCTCCTTTCCATTTGGTTTCCATCCCAAATCCTTTTCCTGTCTGAACTTTTTTTTTAAAGATGTGTTTATATAAAAGGCAGAGTTAGAGGGAGAGACATATAGAGATCTTCCATCTGTTGGTTCATTCTCTGATAGGCTGCAGCTAGGCGGGTTGGAGCCAGGAGCCAGGAGCTTCCTCCGGGTCTCCCACATGGGTGCAGGGCCCAAGGACTTGGGTCATCCTCTACTGCTTTCCCAGGGCATAGCAGAGAGCGGGATGGGAAGAGAAGCAGCCAGGTTCCAAACTGGTGCCTGTGTGGGATGCTGATCGGCCTCGCCCACTACACCACAGCACCAGCCCCTGGCTGAGACTTCTTTAAAGTGCCAGACGGAGGGAGAGTAACATGTCAATCTGGAAATATTCCAGAAATCAGAATTATGAAACAGCTAACAGCGCCCAGTCTGGAGTCACACTTGGGTTCACATCGTGGCCTGGCTACTTCATGGCAAGTTACTAAACCTCTGTGTGCCTCAGTTTCCCTGTTGCCTCCATTGTTGGAGATGAGAGCTGGCCACAGTGCACCTGCTGAATACAGGGAGGATCGGGGAGGAGCCTCGTTTGCCAGGCTTTGCAAAGTGGCTGCATGCTGTGCTCGGAGAGGGGGAGGGTCTGCAGCAAAGCAACTTAGTGCAAGAAAGGAGTGAGTGACGTGTGGGCCTCCGTGCCGCCCACTCCCCGGACTGCAGCACCCTCTGGCTCTCACTCCCGCAGCCCCCGTCATTCCGTCCCCACCCAGCAGGGAATCCCTGCCCGCCAGTCCTTCCCCAGCGTCTGCCAGTCGAAGCTCCTCTGTCCTGGGCCCCACTGCCGCTTCCTCCCTGGCCCGGTTTCCTGGAGTAGGGTTACTCACTCTGACCTGTGCCCACGCTCTCTGCCCCCGCAAAGCGCCCCGCCCAAGCTCTGGGTACCACCTGCACTTGAGGGTCCTGCGGGGCTCGTTGGAAAGCTTTGGCTCTTGGACCTTGCATCATGGTCTATGGCAAGAAAGCCTGTTTCTCCGGTAGATTCCTTGGTCTTTCACATCTTGGTTGGGATGATGCCTCCACCAGGAGGCTTGGTTATACGACCAAGCCTTGGTTATCTCACACAGCTTGGTTAGATGACCCACAGGGCATCACACAGCCTCCCTGGGATCGCAGCGGTCAGATTGCCAGGTCTGTGAGTGAGTCCTGTTGGTGGGCAGTGCCTGCAGGGTCCGTCCGTTCCACGTTTATTGAAGGAGCAGTAAGGGAAGATAGCCGGTTGAGCCGCTGCTCGCGACACCTGCGTGGTTGCTGGAGCGCTGATCCGGGTCCCCGCTGCCGTTTGTGACCCTGCTTTCTAGCAGTGTGCCTGGAAAGGCAGCAGAGGGTCACCCTCGTACTTGGGCCCCGGTCCTTTGGGGGAGACCCAGGGTATTCTGGCTCTGGGCTTTCGCCTGGCTGTTGTGGGCATCTGGGGAGAGAACCGGCAAGTGGAAGACCTTCTATCTCTCTCTCTATTGCTCTGCTTTTCAATTAAGTAAATAATCTTAATAACCATGAAGATGATAGGACCCAGCATGGCACCAGGCAGTGTAATAAGCTGCCCTCCCGGGAGCAGACGCTGCCTGCTTTGGGGAACATTCATTTGGGTGATGAAACGGAAAAGCATTTTTTCTTGCCTTGCCTGGCACCCATGCCACCTTCTTCTGACCACAGCAGCCAGGCTTCCTTTGGGGACCCACCCCTGACCCCACCGTCAGTCCTTGGCATTTCCCTAGGGCGGATCATGAAGCTGCTGCCATTTGTCTATCACCCAAGCAGGCGCAACAGTGCAACCCTGACTTCCACTGGAATTTTAAGGGTGCCTTACTTCTCTCTTTGCTTTCTTTCTGAGGTAGAGTTAGAGTGAGGGAGACAGAAAGGTCTTCCGACCGTTGGTTCACTCCCCAAATGGCTGCAGTGGCCGGGGCTGGGCTGATCTGAAGCCAGGAGCCAGGAGTTACATCCAGATTTCCCAAGCACTTGGGCCATCTTCTACTGCTTCCCCAGGCACATCAGCAGGGAGCTGGATGGGAAGTGGAGCAGCCACTGGAACCAGGGCCCACATGGGACGCTGGCACTGCAGGGGGCAGCTTTACGGGCCCTGCCACAGTGCTGGCTCCTGAAAAATGTTTAAACTTAACTTTTTTGAGACAGAGAAAGAAATCTCTGATCAGCTAATTCACATCCCAAATGTGTGCAATGGCTGGGGCTGGGCCAGGGCTCAAGCCAGGAGCTGGGAATTCGGTCCAGGTCTCGCACATGTGTAGCAGGGGCCCAATTACCTGAGCCATCACCACTGCCTTGGAATCCACACGAGCAGGAAGCCAGAGACAGGAGCCAGCGGCCAAACCCTGGCAACTCCGTGTGGGCCCCAGGTCTGAACCGCTGTGGGAAATGCCCACCCTGCTGCTGGGCCTCGAGGACCTGCTGATGCCCTGGAGCCCGCGTGCCTGCAGCGAGTGACCACTGGACACTGGGGTTCCAGGGCCAGTTACCTCCCTCAGTGGCTTACGTCAGGGTGAATTTCTGCCGCCTGCGACTGTGGTGTTCCTCACTTAGTCCTCACTTGCATCGTAAGCTTAGTGACCAAGCTGACCCTTGTCCCTCTGTTCCCTGCTGTCCCGAGTTGCGTCGTGCAGCCGACTGGGTGCTTAGCTCTCCTCCGTAGGCGGGCTTGTTCAGTGCCTGCCCCAAACTGAACCACAGCCAACGCTGAGCAGCAGGCCCTGCTTCCTAAACGGGGGCTGGCGTGCTGGCTCGGGCAGCGGCTCCGGCACAGCTGGCTTTCCTGCGCAACTTGCTGGTGCCAAAGCTGTGTGTCTACTGCCAGCGCGCTGGGTCTGACCATTCGCACGTCGTACACCCAACTGTGCGACAAGGGGAGGAGCCGCATCCCGGGTGGATGACAGGCAGACGCCGCACGTGCTCTGGTGCCGCCCTGTGGGAGCGAGGGCGACGTCACCCCCACTACCGACTAGCTGGTGTTTCCGCCCCACCTGCGGTGCAGGCTGTCCCCGTCCTGCCTTCGGGGGTGCCGGGGTCACGGGCACGTGCACCTGTGGCCGCCGCTGAGTGAGCTCCCCTTGCTTGGAAGCCCTTTTGCACTGAAGGCTTTTCGAGCCCTTGTGAGCCTTGGCTCCTTTAACGTGTGGTTTGGGGCAATCTCTGTTATTGTTAAGGGTCAGGGTGTCGAAACTCGGGTGTGCAGGACTCTCACTGCCCCCACCAGATACTGAGGTCCCAGGACCTCGGAAAAGGCTCTCTCCCGGGAGACCGGGCGGCACTGGCCCGGGAGAGGCCGCTGTCGGCAGAGGGCTGCCAGTAACCCACCACAGGCAACACCGTCAGGGGCAGGGAGAGCAGAGGGTTTAATTGTAGAGTCGAGTGGTTTGTTCTTGATTACAGTGCTCAGCATGCAAATTACAGCCCTGTGACGCGGACAGGAATCCTGTGGGCCTCATCTCTGTCTGATCTGCCGGCTCTCCCTTCGGCCAGGGAGGCACAAACGCCCCCTTAGCTGCAAGCTGGGAAACGAGGTCTTTCTTTGAACTGAGACACACTCTGAGATGCCATCGGGTTTCACAGATTCTGGAGTCGGATCAAGACCCTGAATTACACAACCTGTCTGCGATGGCCCCAGAGGCACCTGGGAGCGCGCAGTGCCATGGGCTCATGGTTTCCCTGGACAGCACTGAGACGTGCGTGTGACGGCGCAGTGGGCCCTGGCCCGGGCGTTCACTCTCGAGCTGGTCTCAGTCAGGCTGGGCCACGTCCGCTCTCTACGCCAGCCTGCGGCTCAAGTGGACAGTACAGGGAGCCTGAGGCTGCTCGTCAGTAACTTCCACGTTTGCGGCAGTGAGAACGTGGTCCTCTTATGAAGCAAGTTAAGAATGCTAGAGGGAACTAAAGGTAAGATGCTGTGGTTAGAAAGGGTGCGTGAACCCCGCGAGCTCACGCCGACGGTGCTGCTCCCGAGCCGAGTCGCAGATGCTCACGCAGCAGCCGGGCTCCCTCTGCCCGGCAGGCCTGGCGTCGCGGAAGGAACACTGAAAACACGGGCTCAGCCGCAGGTCGCCGGCGTGCTCCGGGTGCCTCCGGGCCCCAGCATGGGGGAGCCCCGCTCAGACAGAAGGAGCCCCGCCAGCCCGGCATCCTCTTTATTCCGAGGCTCCAGCTCCGACCCGTTACACGCTACGCACTACTTCAAGCTCCTGACTGCAACCCCCACTCCGCCTTCAGAATATGGCGGTCTGCAGCTCCCTCTTGAACATGCCCTCCAAGTGGAGGTCTCTGGCCATGAGCTCTTCTTCCACGTCCTCCAGCGCCCACTGGTGATCGGTCAGCTCCAAGGCTTCCCACTCTGTCTGCAGAGGAAGGGCAGGGCAGAACAGGGTGAGAAGGGCTTTGTCACCGACAGCCAGGACCGACCCTAGCCACCACCTCGAGGCCATTCTGTCCCAGCAGGGGGTGGGGGGTGCTGTGGCCTCCTACCCTCCCCCTCAACGCACAGAAAAGGGGGCCAAGGGCGCGGGGGCGTGACTATGTTCAAGGTTTTGCAGGGAACGGGACTCCAGAGCCCCAGTGTGGGACCTGTCAGCCCAGGCTCTCTGCGCGGCACCAGCCCTGGGGACACACGGGGACAAGTCAGAGCTCCGAGTCTGGGCTCTTTCATCAAGGACCTTCATCTGGTTTCAGCTGTGCAGGGTCAGAGAGGCTCTGATGGAAATGGCTGGGAACATCTCCAAAGGCCCTGAGAACATGTGCCCAACCTTATGTTCCGTACATGATGGCATTTCACTCCAGTCTGTGGGAGTCCAGGAATCTGGCACTCTGATGATTTCATCATTGGAAGAAAGACGTGGAGAGTGTAAACCAGAAAACTGCTTTGGCAAGTAGTCATTTGAATGGAAGCCATTCATAGATGGAACTGGCAACACTCCACAAGAGATTCTACTTCTTAAAGATAATATTAACCTAACTACTTCTGCCTCAAATTAGTGGGTCTTAAAAAATGAATTATGGGGGCTGGCACTGTGGCAGAGTGGATGAAGCCACCACCTACAGTGCAGGCATCCCATATGGGTGCCAGTTCGAGTTCCGGCTGCTCTACTTCCAATCCAGCTCTCTGCTGTGGCCTGGGAAAGCAGCAGAAGATGGCGCAAGTCCTTGGGTCCCTGCACCCGCATGGGAGACCCGGAAGAAGCTCCTGCTCCTGGCTTTGGATCAGCGCAGCTCCAGCTGTTGCGGCCATTTACGGAGTGAACCAGCAGATGAAGACCTCTCTCACTCTCTCTCTCTAACTCTGCCTTTCAAATAAATAAATATATTAAAAAAAAAATTATGAGGGGCTGGTGCCGTGACTCACTTTGTTAATCCTCCATCTGTGGCGCCGGCATCCCAAGTGAGCGCTGGGTTCTAGTCCCAGTTGCCCCTCTTCCAGTTCAGCTCTCTGCTGTGGCCCGGGAAGGCAGTGGAGGGTGGCCCAGGTGCTTGGGCCCTGCACCCGCATGGGAGACCAGGAGAAGCACCTGGCTCCTGGCTTCGGATCGGGGAAGTGAACCAACGGAGGGAAGACCTTTCTCTCTCTCTCACTGTCTGTAACTCTACCTCTCAAAAAAATATTAAGAATTATGAAACTTAATATACAATACAAATGTTGGCTCATGCTATGTTTCTTTTTCTTAAAAAAAAAAAAAAAAACAAAAAAAAAACTTGGGGCTGGCGCTGTAGGGTAGCAGGTTAATGCCCTGGCCTGAAGTGCCGGCATCCCATATTGACGCCAGTTCGAGACCTGGCTGCTCCACTTCCAATCCAGCTCTCTGCTGTGACCTGCGAAAGCAGCAGAAGATGGCCCAATTCCTTGGACCCCTGCACCCGCGTGGGAGACCGGGAGGAAGCTCCTGGCTTCGGATCGGCACAGCTCTGGCCACTGCAGCCAATTGGGGAGTGAACTAGTAGATGGAAGACCTCTCTCTCTCTGCCTCTCCTCTCTCTGTGTAACTCTTTCAAATAAATAAATCTTTAAAAAAATTATTTGAAAATCGACACAAAGAGAGAAAGAATGAGATCTTCCATCTACTGGTTCACTCTCCAAACTGCTGTCCCAGCCAGGGCCCGGCCAGGCTGGAGCCAGGAGCCAGGAGCCAGGGAACCCATCCAGGTCTCCCACACAAGTGGCAGGAACCCAGGTACTTGATCAAGCCATTGTCTGCTGGTTTCCAGGTGTGTTAGCAAGAGCTGATTCAGAAGTGCAGTAACAGTGACTTGAACCAGTGCTGTACTGGGATGCCAGGGTCCCGTGTGGTGGCTTAACACACTGTGGCACAACACTGGCCCTTCATGTTACTGCTTCATCCAAGTTTTCCTTTTAAAGTTGGCATTGTGCTGCAGTGGGGGGAGCCACCACTTGCCAGACCCGCATCCCGCACCGGAGCACATGTCATGTACGAATTTCTTTAATTTGTGGATTTGCTTGATTACTTTTTTTTGATTATAGAACTGTTTATTCTGCAATACTTTGTCATATGAATTGCATTTCTTTGGTAAAAATAAACTATAAACATTATAATAATCAGACTAGATACAAAAACTAAACATTTGTAAGTTGTTGCAACATAAGCAAAAAGACTGGAAACTGAGAAGTGGCTCCCTTGTGACTGGTCACCTGCTGGCGGTTATTCAAACGCAGGCTCACTTTTATGCTACAGCAGAAAGGACGGTAAGGAAGCAGTTTAATAAGGAGTTTCTTGAATCAGAAAGCATTCTTATACTTTCATTTAAAAATAGACAGCTTCTGATGACTTTAATTTTTTGACTGTTTTTGGCATTTCTTCAGTCTTCACTCTCACATTCTCGTACTGAAGTGCTGGTGCGTTCCTTTGAAGGCACCATGGTGTCTTCCTTATCTGAAACCAGGAGCTTCTTCTGGGTCTCCCACGTGGCTGCAGGAGCCCAAGGACTTGCGCCATCTTCTACTGCTTTCCCAGGTCACAGCAGAGAGCTGGATGGGAAGAGGAGCAGCTGGGACCAGAACCAGTGCCCATATGGGATGCCGGCACTGCAGGCCCGGCTTTTAACCCGCTGCACCATAGTGCTGGCTGTTGGGTTTATTTTTAGGCATTGTGGAGATACTTTTTTTCCCCCATGAGGGCTTTTACCTTTGGATTAGGCCTCTGTGGCTTAGCGGAGGGTCCACTCTTTCAGTGAATACCCCGAGGCGTGTGCTGGGTGTGGCTGGGGAGCTCTGTTAAAGCTCTAGGGTGTGGGAGTGTCCAGGGTGACACCCAAGTTCCCAAGTTGGGTGTGATAAATCTTTTTTTTTTAATCAGAGGGGAGGTTTAATCTGCTCTGGTGGCACAGTCTCACGCTCACTCCTCCAAGGAGGCCAGTGCCGGGTCCTAGCCGCAGTGGGTATAATATTTGTCTGCACTGGCACAAGATCCACACACAGGATCCATGCAGTCCTCCATGTGAGCACGGATCCCGCCGCAGTGACCCTCAGCAGGGAATCGGGGAGCCCCGAGCGTGTGGAGCAGCCCACAGTGACTGCCCAGAGACCCAGCCTCACCCTGCGCCCTCAGACGCAGCCACAGCGTTTTCACGGTCCCAGCACACAAAGCTCCTAGTCACGAGCACCCAGCCCCCTGTCCTTTCCCCCAGCAGATTCTGGCATCTCCTCTCGGCTGGATGCTGGGTGTGCAGACACGAGCTAGTGCAGCTGTTCCACATGTCCAGAATGGCACCCACCTCTCTAGGCCAGTTAAACACGCTGGTGCCGGTGGTCGGGAGAGAAACGTGTTCTCTCTTTTTCCCTAGAGGTTGGCAGGTGTACTGTCCCCCACAGGGTTCTTTTTTCTTTCTTTTCTTTTCTTTTCTTTCTTTTTTTTTTTTTTTAACATTTTATTTACTTACTTGAGAGGTAGATTTACAGTGTGGGAAAGAGAGGAAAAGGTCTTCCACCCACTGGTTCACTTCCCAAAGAGGCACAATGGCCAGAACTGAGCCAATCTGAACCCAGGAGCCAGGAGTTTCTTCTGGGTCTCACACACAGGTACAGGGGCCCAAGCACCTGGACCTTTTTCTACTGCTTTCCCAGGCGATAGCAGAGAGCTGGATTGGAAGAGGAGCAGCCGGGACTAGAACCAGCGCCCACGTGGGATGCCAGCACTGCAGGCAGAGGATTAACCTACTGCGCCACAGCACTGGCCCCAGCCCCCACAGGGTTCTAAGCCAAATTGAGGGCAGGCTCTTCCTGGAGCTTTATTGCCCGTGGCTGGGGCTGCTGCATTCTGGTCTCACCTCACTCTCCAAAGGTGTTGCTGAGGCTCTCGCTGCCGGGGTCCCGAGTTGTGCTGTTCACACCCTCCACGTAGATCCGCTGTGTCCCTCTAATTTGCGTGGAGCTTCCCCTGCCGGTCTCTCCCCCACTCTACATGCCTTCTTAGAGTATCTCCCTAGACTAGAGCAGTACGTCCCTCCCTATTCCGCCGCCTTGGTATCTCTCCTTGCCTTTACTGTCTCACCCACACAGGCTTTCGGATCCGCTTCTCAATTTCCCTACCAAAGACGAGACTTTGACAGGGACTGTGTTGAATCTTTCGTTTGAGGAGCAGCACTATCTCAACACTGTTAACTCTTCCAAAACATGAACACGAACACCTTCTGTTTATTTTGGTCTCTGACTTTTCAGCATGGGCTGGCACTGTACTGCGCAGGTAAGCTGCCATCTGCAGAGTTGGCATCCCACAGGGGCACTGGTTCAAGTCCATGCTGCCCCACTTCCCAACCAGCTTCCTGCCAATACCCCAGGGAAAGCAGCAGAAACGGCCCAAGTGCTTGGGCCCCCGCCACCCACATAGGGGACCTAGAAGACGCTCCTGGCTCCTGCTTTGGTTTGGCCTAACCCCAGCCATTGTAGGCATCTGGAGGGCGAAACAGCAGGTGGAAGATCTCTTTCTGTATCTCCTTATCTCTCTGTAACTCTCCCTGTCAAATAAATAAAATAAATCTTAAAAAAAAAGAATTTCTTTCAGCAATGTTTTGAAATCGTTAGTATACAAGTTTGGCTTTTCTTTTGTTAGATTTATTGCTAAATATTTTCTATGGGAGGGAGGGAGGAAGGGAAGGATTTCTTCCATCTGCTGCTTCACTCCTCAAATGGCCAGTATGGCCAGGACTGGGCCAGCGTGAAGCCAGGAGCTTCTTCTGGATCTCCCACATGTGTGCAGGGACCCAAGGATCTGGGCCACCCTCTGCTGCCTTCCCAGGTGCATGAGCATGGAGCTGCATCAGAAGTGGAGCAGCCAGGACTTGAACTGCTGCCCATGTGGCGCTGTGGACACTTAGGATAGTGTGCCCTGCAAAGAGAGCTGTGTTTCCTTCCTAATCCAGTATTTATTTTTCTTGCCTAACTGCCCTGGCTGGGACATCTAACACAATGTTACTTAGAAGTGGCACGAGCAGACATTCTTGTCTCGGTCATAGTCTCAGGGGAAAAACTCTGAGTTTCCAAGTATAACGTTAGCTGTGCGGTTTTCAGAGCTGTCCTTTATCAGGATGAGGAATTTCCCTTCTATGTCTAGTTTTTATCATGAAAGACTATTGAGGGGCGGGTGCTGTGGTGTAGCAGGTAAAGCTGCCGCCTGCAATGTCAGCGTCCCGTATGAGTGCTGGTTCGAGTCCTACCTGCTCCACTTCCAGTCCAGCTCTCTGCTATGGCCTGGGAAAGCAGTAGAAGATGGCCCAAGTCCTTGGGCCCTGCACCCATGTGTGAGACCTAGAAAAAGCTCCTGGCTTCAGATTGGCACAGCTCTGGCTGTAGTGGCCATTTGGGGCGTGAATCTGTGTGTGTGTGTCTCTCTAACTCTGTAACTGCCTTTCAAATAAATAATAAAAATAAATATTAAAACAATTGATTTTGCAGTACAAAAATTATATGGGATTTTACAAACTGCAGAGTCATGAAAAGGCTGTAAGTACTGATTTTTTGGATATAATTTATATTTCATGTCTACATTTTCCAAAAAGGATTAAAAGACTCCAAATGTTTACCTGGTATGTCGTTGGCTGGACTGTAGTCTGAGACTCAACTGAGCACTTAAAAATCAGTAAAAGCAAACAGAATCTCTAATTTACTTACTACATGATTTGTTTCAGGAACAAGTAACGTGTATTTTTGCCAACTGCAGGCTCAAACAGGGAACAGTGCCACACTACAGCTCTGAAGGCCAAGGGCAATGGGGCGCACCTTAAAGGCTTTGTTGGTGTCTGCAGGCATGGCCATGGCTGCTCCAGTCATCTGCTCTTGCATCATCCGTGACTGGTCAGCGGCTGCAAGGGAACACAGAGACGGGAGGGCTAGGGCTTGGCAAGAACGGGCGTCACGTGCAATTCTCGGTGCTCAGGGGTAGCTCACGGGCCCTGTCACCCACTGGCTATGTGACTCTGGCAAAGTCCCTTTATCTCTCTTAAAAATGGCAGTGGTAACAGCAGAGCTAACTGAAGGATGCACTCCCCTTTATTTCCAGTTTGTGTGTCCACGTATCTGGTCCAAGCGCCCTGCAGGTAAGGGATTAGGGTGCCTGCTTAGAGGAAAGCACCTGGAGGACCAGCGTGGTCAGGTAACCCACGTGAGGTCCCGGTCACCAAAGACAGCCAGCACAAGCACCGGCAGGATCTAACTCACTCACTGACCAAACCGGCCTGCTCCCAGCTCCAGGGGACGGGCTCAGGCTGCTGCTCTGGGATCCCGCCCAAGAAGGGCTCAGGCTTTGGGGACTGCCAGGGAGAATGCAGATTTCCTGTCTGCGCCCTGGAATTCTCAGCTCTGCCAGCACACCTCAGACACGTAAGAACAAAGCAGTGCATGTGAGTGTGCTGGCAGACAGCATCACACGTGTGGTCTGCATGACCCAGCTATGCAGCTCTTTGCTCCTGAAACCCGACTTGCTTCTTACCGTTGTCTTGGCCCAGAATCAGAGAATAAATGCTCCGAAGCCCAAACACGTTGAGGAAGTACCAGGATGCAGAACTCACCCTGGCAAGGCAAAGGCAGACAGTGTGGGCTCCACACACTCTCACCCCAGAGTTGTGCAGCATGCGTGAACAAGTTCCCTGGGACAGGCTTTATGAGACAACGCATAGCCAAGAAGGAAATACAGGTGAGAAGGTATTCTTCGGTATCCTTCCCGCGACAGAGGTATGCTAAATCAACACTGCCGGGGCCGGCGTCCTGGCAGAGCAGGTTCAGCCTCAGCTTGTGACAGCGGCATCCAATGTCAGAGAGCCGCCTCCAGTCCCTGCTGCCGATCCACTTCTCATCTAGCTCCTTGCAAACGCACCTGGGAAGGCAGTGAAAGATGGCCCTCGGGGGACACCAGGATGGCGTTCCTGACTCCTGGCTTCAGCCTGGCCAGCCCTGGCTATGGTGGCTATTTGGGGACTGAATCAGCAGATGGAAGATCTCTCTCTCTCTCTCTCTCTCTCTCTCTCTCTCTCTCTCTCTCTCTGTGGCTCAGAGACAGATGCCTGCTGTTCGAGATGCCATCAGAGATGTTAGCACCAGAGGCAACTTTCAGAAATCCTGGCAAAGCTGAGGGTGACACTGCTGGGCGAGCCTTCCAAGTTGTGGGCTTTACTCCTGAGGCTTCTCGCCCTGAACCCAAAAAAGAAATACGTGTGTATAAGACAAGCTAAAAGGAGTATGAAACATGACACACAGAAACACTGTACCCTTCATTCCAGCACTAGGGTCACAAAACAGCAGGAGTCTAAGGGCCTGTGAGCACGTGACACTGCTGACCCCCCTGCCACGGGAACTACGCACAGGCTCCCGCCTACCCTCTGTCCACGTGAGCGCGTCAGGCACACACTTACCCAGATGCCGAGAAAAGTTAAACGAGCTTTTCTCAAAGGAGAGTGGGAGTAGAAGTCTACTAGGAGCTCGCCATCCAGATAAGGTACAGCTTTTCTCCGCCAGCGGAGCTGTGTGTGGTGGAGCTGCACCCAGCATCTGGTCGACTGCCCCTCTGCTCTAACCGTAGCGGCTCAGGTTTACCATGGGTGACGCCCACGGCCCATTACTCTGCTTTGTGTATGATTCCTTCTAACACCACGGCCGCCTGCAATGCCAGCATCCCATGTGGGGGCTGCTTTCAGTCCTGGCTGCTCCACTTCCAATGCAGCTTCCTGAAAATGCACCTGGGAAAGCAGCCGAGGATGGCAGTGCTTGGGCCCCAGTACCCACATGGGAGACCTGAACAAAGCTCCTGGCTTTGGCCTGGCTCAGTGCCAGCCACTGTGGCCATTCGGGGGGTGAACCAGCCTATAGAAGATCTCTCTCCTTTTCTCTCTGTAAAGCTGTCTTTCAAATAAATAATTTTTTTTTTGGAAGATTTTATCTATTTGAGAGGCAGAGTTACAGAGGGAGAGAAAGAGAGAAAGGTCCTCCATCTGGTGGTTCAATCCTCAAATGGCCGCAATGGCTGGAGCTGGGCTGATCTGAAGTCAAGACCCAGGCTGCCCTTCTTCCTGGTCTCCCACTCGGCTGCAGGGGCCCAAGCACCTGGGCCATCTTCTCCTGCTTTCCCAGGCCATAGCAGAGCTGGATCAGAAGTAGAGCAGCCGGGACAGGGGATTCTGCCATCGTCGTTAGAGGCTTATCTCATTATGCCACTATGCCACAGCACAAGCCCCTCAAATAAATAAAACTTAAAAAAAAAAAAAAAAAGTTCCCATAATCCAGCCATGGCATCTTCAGAAGTTTTATTTTTTAATTTTTTAAAATTTTTTTGACAGGCAGAGTTAGACAGTGAGAGACAGAAAGGTCTTCCTTTTTCCGTTGGTTCACCCCCAAATGGCTGCCATGGCCGGCACTGCGCCGATCCGAAGCCAGGAGCCAGGTGCTTCCTCCTGGTCTCCCATGCGGGTGCAGGGCCCAAGCACTTAGGCCATCCTCCACTGCCTTCCCAGGCCACAGCAGAGAGCTGGACTGGAAGAGGAGCAACTGGGACAGAACCGGTGCCCCAACCGGGACTAGAACCCGGGGTGCCAGCGCCGCAGGCGAAGGATTAGCCTAAGGCAGATTTGCAGAGAGAGAGACAGAGAGGTCTTCCTTTTGCTGATTCACTCCCCAAATGGCTGTAATGGCTGGAGCCGGGCTGATCTGAAGCCAGGAGCCAGGAGCTTTTTCTGGGTCTCCCATGTGGTGCAAGGGCCCGAGGACTTGGGCCATCCTCCACTGCCTTCCCATGCGCATTACTAGGGAGCTGGCCAGGACTTGAACCAGTGCCCATACAGGATGCCAGCACTGCAGGTGGTGGCTGTGCCTGCCACGCCACAGCACTGGCCCCTGGAAAAAAACTTTAAAAACCTATTCCACTGAAGGCTGCAAACTGCACATCCTGTTGTTCAAGAGACACTGGTTTTAGACTTTGGCTTTGTTTTGATTAAGTAAAAGGAGGTTCTTACCAGGATGCATCCAAAGTGAGCAGTTCGATTCCTTGCTGCAGCATAGGCTTAAAACGGAGGGTCAGTGGAAACGGGACCTTGGCTGCAGAGAAGAAAGGAAAAATTCCTGCCTGCCCAACTGCTTTATTTTTAGAGCAGTTGGAGCGTGAATGCCTGCGCTCCTTCCCTGAGGAGGTGGGAACTTGACTTGCAGGAAATGACTTCCCCGAGGAAACGTGCCACCGTTCCCGAAGAAAAAGCCATCAGACGTCTCTGCTCAGCGTCCCTCAGAACAGCAGCTTCTGGGCTGCTGAGCAAGCAGAGTCCAGTGCAGCTCCTTCCAGCGTGGACGAAGCCCTGCCCCAGCCGGCTCAACTGCGCGGGGACACACAGACCAAGAACCTGCTGCTGGTCTCAATGAAGAAGGTGAACTTACAAACCAACAGGCACAGGAGTCACCCCAGTACCTGGCAAATGAGGTCAAACAGCAAGAGGCTTCCCCAGCTGCTACTTAGCTACGACACTAGATCTGACAGAGCCGTCACGCACGTCACTCATCTGAGCCTCTGTTACTAAAAAAGCATCCACATCCCAAACTCGGGAGTCTTTTGGAAGAAGAGCTACAAAATCACAGTGCATTAATTTTTTTTTGTTCAAAGAATATCATCAGCTTCCATAGAAACAAAAACCAAACGCGGGTCCTGGGTCATTAGGGTCTCAGAACAGACATGTGGGAAAGGGAGTAACTTGAGGCTGGCTGGGCCGGCAGCTTACTTGTGACAAAGCCTGAAAACGTCATGTTGATCCACCCACCTGGGTCATTAGGGTCTCAGAACAGACATGTGGGAAAGGGAGTAACTTGAGGCTGGCTGGGCCGGCTGCTTACTTGTGACAAAGCCTGAAAACGTCATGTTGATCCACCCACCGATGAGAATCATGGGGAGGACGTTGGTCACGTTGCCCTTCATCATGTCAGTGAGCATGGTGGGATCTGAGGCGAGAGCACAAGACACTGTGAGATTTCACCTCTGCTGGCAGAGACCTGCTCTGCTTTTGCTAGAAATTTTTTTATAAATGTTCAATGTATTTGATAAATACAATAATAGAAGTTAATTGTAAAACAGAGAATTCAAGTGACAGAACGTGTGAGGTAGACAGTTCTGAGCCTCGTCTACACTCTTCTGTGGGTTGCGTATCCTTCCACTTCTATGTACATACACAAACACACCACGTATGGGGACAATGCTAACTATGCTGCTTCTTCGTCCTAAAACATTTACCATTTTGCAGGTGGTGCTGCCACACGGTACACTCCCTCTCTCAGTGTTGTGGGTGTCTGTGAGATGGCACCGATCCTGTCTGGGTGAACCTAGAGATGTTCACAACCTTTTTCTGCCAGTAAGTGATGCTGCCGACAGCTATGTGTCCATAACTCTTCCACGCTGACGTGTTTGTCGGAGGACTTCCAGGTCGGGGCATTTGTGAGTAACTGTGAGAGGGCAGGCTGTCCTGCGGTGAGGCCCCACCATTGGCACTCCCAGCAGTGGTGACAGTGACGACAGCAGGGGCGGCTGGGCTGCCGCTTGAGACCCTGCATCCCACAGTACAGTGCTGGTTCCAGCCCAGCCGCTCTGCTTGGGGAAGGCAGCAGAAGACAGCCCAAGTGATTGGGCCCCTGACAACCACAGAGCAGAGCAGGATGGAGCTCCTGGCCATCTGGGAAGTAAACCAACAGGTGGAAGATCTCTTCTCTCTGCCTCATGCTGCCTTTCAAATAAATAAAATAAATCTTAAAAAAAAAAATAACATAAAAGTTATTTATTTGAAGGGCAGAGCCATAAAAAGAGAGACGGAGGGAGGGAGGGGTATCATCTATGCTCTGGTTCACTCCCCAGATGGCCACAACAGCCAGGCTGGGCCCCATGGAAGCTGAGCCAGGAATTCCACCCAGGTATCCCACATGGGTGTTGGTGACTCAAGGACGTGGGCCATCATCAGCTGCTTTCTCAGGCGCATTAGCAAGCAGCTGGAATGGAAGTGGAGCAGACAGGACTCTACCCACACCCTGATAAGGGATCCTGTGGTCCTTCCTCCTGTGCTACATACAATGCCAGCCACAGGTGGTCTTGTTTCAACTCCATGAATCATTAGTGAGGTCAAGTATGTCATTATGTACTTTTTGGCATTTTTCTTATAAGTTTTCTTAAAGACTCATTGAAATGAGCTCTGGGGCCCGTACATCGGTTTGAAAAGGATGTTCAAGCCACCTACAGACAGACAAGGGCACAACTTAGAGGAGAGGCAACGCAGGACAGTGCATCGCTTTGTTAGCGTGCTGCATTTTTCACAACAGGTATGAGTGCAAGTACAAATTCTGTTACAGCAGAAATTGCAGGGTGGACCAAATAACCAGGCTCAACAGGCACAGCTGCTGTGGTGAGCGTGGGCACCTCCTCCTCAGGCAGCAGCTGGGCAGCCCCAGGTGCTGGCACCAGGGCCCAGCCTGGTGGGAGCTGGGGCTGGAAAGCTAAGTGTGCCAGGGCCAATGGCTCCAGACTCCCCACTCCATGAGCCCACAGTCTTTTTTCCCTAAATCTGTCTTAGACACTGGAGTTCCCAGATTTACCTGGAAAAGAGAAGCACACTGCCATAGCTCCCTATAGCAGATGACTTCTCAGGTCCCTTGGCTTAGCACCTTCTACCACTGAACATTCAAATAAAGCAACAGTGCCATGCCCACCCCCACCCCCAGCCCCCAGCCCCCAGCCCCTGAGGGTGACAGACAGAACATACATACCAGTCATAGGAGAAGGGGGTACCACTTTCCTCTTTGTTTTCTTGAAAAATCCATCCTCTGGGTTGTTGAAGTAATATTTTCGAGTCAAGAAAGACTAGCATGAGGAGAAAAAGCTTTTTAAGTCCAAGAACTATGACACAGCAAATTGTCAAACGAGTCCCAGAGGTGTAGGCAGAGGCCCTTGGAAGACGCTGTTGCACTCCAAGCTGTCAGCCCACTTGGCAGCCGAGCTGACATTTTAGCTGAGTCACATTTAAAAACAATTTCTCAAGAAGGGTGAGGCCACGGTGACAGCCAACACCGCTGGGCCACAGCTTAATTACCGCGCTGCCAGCCTCTGGCTTTCCCCAAAGAGGCCCTTATAAAACATTCAGGTATCCGCTGTCCTCCACAGTGAATCGGGGGCTTTTTAATAAAAGGTAAGTGAGTACCTGTTTGGGAATGTATTTTCCATTTTCCCTGAGGACTCGGCTCCGAATTAGGACTTGACTGAAAAACACAACCAAGACAATGAGAGTTTTAGAAGTGGGTCGCGAGAAGGGAGCGAGAGTGAAGGAGAAGGCCTATTGGAACACAACGGCAGGCCTACTTGGCAGCAGCTCGGCGTGAAAACTTTCCAAGATGCAAGTATCCGAGGACAATTCAGAAAGGTGTTTTTCAGAAGTGCCTGCGTTTCCGAATAAAGGCTGCTGATTTAGGACATTGCACTCAGCTTCTCCCGACAGGCCGAGTGAAAAGTACAGCAGCTGGACACTGCTCAGAGAGCTTGGGGGCAGCCGGAGCGGAAGGGCGAGGACACCCACGGGAACGTGGCAGCTAGGTGCAGAGCAGTGGAAACAGGACTGCTGGGAGTTCACGGGCAGCACACGGAAATCCCACCCAGGATTCAGATAGCAGCAAGCACTCGGTAAACATTTACTGAATTAGTACACGGAAGCATTTGGCGAAGAGTGCACAGTCGATCATTAGAGGGCGCAGGGTGACTGTGTTGCCAGGATACTAATGCTAAGCACAACAGAGATCAAAATACAATTTTTTCCTAGGTTTTGAAAAGTTGTTTAAAGGAGTGAGAAAAAGCTCTTAAGTCAATGGAAACCCTTCTTGAAAAGTGGGAATAAACGCAGAAGGACACAAGCAAACTGTACGCCTCCCTCCCTCCCCATCCAAGGGCTCCAGGTCCTCACATTCAACCAGACACCAACTGCAGATGGAAAATAACTGGGAAAAAACTGCGTGGTCTGAACACGTACAGACGGCCTTCACTCTCACGCAGTGCAGCATGACAGCACTGCATGGTACGCATGCTGCATCAGATGGGCAGTGCGGTGTGACAGCACTGTGCGGTACGCATGCTGCATCAGATGGGCAGTGCAGCATGACAGCACTGCACAGTACGCATGCTGCATCAGATGGGCAGTGCGGCATGACAGCACTGCACGGTACACATGCTGCATCAGATGGGCAGTGTGGCGTGACAGCACTGCACGGTACGCATGCTGCATCAGATGGGCAGTGCGGCATGACAGCACTGCACGGTACACATGCTGCATCAGATGGGCAGTGTGGCGTGACAGCACTGTGTGGTATGCATGCTGCATCAGATGGGCAGTGTGGCGTGACAGCACTGCACGGTACGCATGCTGCATCAGATGGGCAGTGCGGCGTGACAGCACTGCGTGGTACGCATGCTGCATCAGATGGGCAGTGTGGCGTGACAGCACTGCACGGTACGCACGCTGCATCAGATGGGCAGTGCGGCGTGACAGCACTGCGTGGTACGCATGCTGCATCAGATGGGCAGTGCAGCATGACAGCACTGCATGGTACGCATGCTGCATCAGATGGGTAAGGGACCGTGAGGATGTGCGAGGGGACTGGAGTGTCTGTGGATTTGGGCACCACAGGGGTCCTGGAGCCACTCCCCTCCGGATACGGAGGTGTCACAATGCGAAGTGACCTGCTCTGTGCAGCCAGCACCCTTGCAGCCTCCTCGCCGCACTGCACGTTCCAGCTGCTTCTCTATGGACTCCAGCCCAAAGTGCCTCAGGCCCTGTCTTCCTGAGGTCTGGTGCCCGCGGGTTCTCTCTTGGCCTCCTCATGCTGTACAGCTGACACAGGCCCATGGAAGGGATGTGGAGTACGTGGTGCCCGGTGAGCTAGTCTAAAGTGAAAGCATGGCTCTGTACTGATGCTGGTCTGTGCTAAGTGCAGACTGACAGGACAGGCTTACAGACTTTTATAATCTGACAGTGGCACAACATTCAAACAGTGCAATCAAAACATTTTACAACAGTATCAGGCTATAGATTGGAAATTACCAAGAGAAACCCCCCCAATGCACCCTTTACCACTGACCATTAGGAGGCACCAGGGCTAGACCAACGGGTACTGATTTCAGCATGCAGCTGCCTAGATGGGTTTGAGTCTTGTCTTTGCCACTTATTTATTTATTTTTAAAGATTTTAATTTATTTGAGAGGCAGAGTTAGAGAGACAGAGAAGTCTTTCATTCGCTGGTTCACTCTCCAAATGGTTGCAACGGCCAGAGCTGGATCAATCTGAAGCCAGGAGCCAGGAGCTTCTTCCAGGTCTCCCACATGGGTGCAGGGCCCAAGCACTTGGGCCATCCTCCACTGCTTTCGCAGGCCATAAGCAGGGAGCTGGATTCAAATTGGAGCAGCCAAGGCAAGAAATGGCACCCTTATGGTATGCCAGTGCCACAGGCGGAGGCTTAGCTTACTGTGCCATAGCACCAGCCCCTCAAATAAATAAATCTGCCACTTCCTAGCTAGGTGTTCTTTCGGCAGACCATTTTGAGTCTCTAAGCTTCCATTTGAACTCTGTGCAATAACTGATTGAGTCTTTCTTTGAACAAATACTTGTTTTGAAAAATTTCTTTAAAAAATTTATTTGAAAAGCAAAGAGACAATCTCTCTGTAACTCTTTCAGATAAATAAATCTAAAAAAAAAAAAAACAAAAACCTTCTAGTCAAAATGCAAATATCTCACCAAAGTCAGTCTAGTGAGGGGAAGAAATGTAATCACACGTTCACAGGAAGGAACACATGTGAAACCAGCTGCCACATCCTGGGCAGGAGTGGGAGGGTATCGTGGGAGTGTCTGACGGGCAGCCAGGTTGGAGACAAGTGTTGCTAAGGATGTGCGATTCCGCCGGAACCCTCAGGGCAGCTGGCGGGAACAGGGCCCTGCAGCAGCAGCACATGCTGCCGCGGACCTGAGGAGAGGCGCTCTGCCTGGGAGTGGAGAAAACCTGCTGAGGAAAAGCTTCTGCGTAGACAGGCTACACGAGGCAGCAGGGCTCCGCTGTATTGGGTAAGAGCCAAGTGGGGGTCGGTGCTGTGGGGCAGCGGGTAAAGCCGCTGCTTGTCGTACTGGCATCCCATATAGGCACTGTTCGAGTCCCGGCTGCTCCGCTTCCCATCCAGCTCCCTGCTAATGCGCTGAGAGTGCAGCGGAAGATGGTCCAAGTGCTTGGGCCCCTGCACCCACGTGGGAGACCCAGATGGAGCTCCTGGTACAACCCTGGCCATTGTGGCCATCTGGGAAATGAACCAGAAGATGGAAGGTATCTCTCTGTAACTCTGCCTTTCAAATAAATATTAAAAAAAAAAAAAAAAAAAAAAAAAAAAAAAAAAAAAACCACGAAGAGAATAGCGAAGGGTTTTAAACTGAGGTGTTTTTTAAACATTATCACCTCCACAGTGATTTCCTGTATGCGCAGCGTATCGTAGGCTCTGCATTTGAGGCAGCTCCTGTTTTCCCTGTGTGTGACTCATCACTCGGACTCACACTCGTGGAGAGCAGGGTCCTGCCTGTGTCTTACTCTGAACCCCACAGCGTGCAGCAGTGAGGACACGCACTAGGGCTTCAAGAACTTGTTCACTTTATTAACCGAGGCCTTTTCCAGGCACTGAGGTGAACAGAAAATCAGCTAGGTCTCCTGGGTATGAACAGTTCTGTAGAACTGGAGTTGATCATTGAAATCCTGAAACCCTGACTCCTGGTGAGCTTCAGTCATCCTGTACCTGCCAATCCCTCCGCGTCTCCATCGGAAACCCACAGCCAGATTCTCTGTGGTCTGCAAATCTCACAGGAAGTTTCTGTGTGTTCTGATTTCCACGATAATCTGGAAGTAAGTCCTTGTAGTGGTTACAAGGGTAGAGCTTTGGCAATCTGCAAGTGAGACATTTTCTCAGAACAAAGTTTCAGTTTTGAAGTCGGTGCTTTTAAGTCCAGGTTCCCACACTGCTAAGGTTCTGTGACTGTCATTTTTGAGTCCAGGCTTCGTTTGAGAACCACTTTCTGTACACCTCTGTGTCTCCAAACCTGGTCTAATCCATTCGTGTATTTTCCATTTTGGGTTTAATATAGTGCTTAGTAGAGCATTTTGGGGTCAGCACTGGGGCACAGCAGGTGAAGCTGCCACCTGTGGTGCCAGGATCTCCTAAGAGCGGTTGCTGGAGTCCCGGGTGCTGCCCTTCCGATGCAGGTCCTTGCTAACGCACCTGGGAAGGCAGCTGAGGAGGGTTCAGGTGCTTGGGCCTCTGCCACCCATGCGGAGGCCCAGATGGAGCTGCAGGCTCATGGCTTTGGCATGGACCTGCCCCGGCTGTTGTGGCCATTTGTGGAGAGAACCAGCTGGTAGATCTCTCCGTCCCCCCCACCCCACCCCAACTCTTTCAAATTAAAACTTCAAAATGAAGTGAAAAAAGAACATTTTATTTAAGTTACCAGACAGTAAAATTTTAATAATTTAAGAAACCAGGCTGGCGCCGCAGCTCACTAGGCTAATCCTCCACCTTATGGCGCCGGCACACCGGGTTCTAGTCCCGGTTGGGGTGCCAGATTCTGTCCCGGTTGCCGCTCTTCCAGGCCAGCTCTCTGCTGTGGCCAGGGAGTGCAGTGGAGGATGGCCCAGGTGCTTGGGCCCTGCACCCCATGGGAGACCAGGAGGAGCACCTGGCTCCTGCCATCAGATCAGCGCGGTGCACCGGCCGTGGCGGCCATTGGAGGGTGAACCAATGGCAAAGGAAGACCTTTCTGTCTGTCTCTCTCTCTCTCACTGTCCACTCTGCCTGTCAAAAAAAATCAAAAAATAAAATAAAAATAAATAAAAATTAAAAGAAACCATTCTATTTTGTGACCACTCAGGCTAAAAGAAATGTATACTGTAGTTAGACGTTTACAGCTGAAAGACACCTTTTGCCCTGGAGTTGGGCTGTTTTAGAACACATGGCACTTGACCCAAGTTCAAATGATGCTCAAGAGAATTTTCTGTAAAGCAGTGCTTTTCCGGGGGTGGTCCTGCCCTCTAGGGGAACTCTGTCAGATGATGGGGCGGGGGAGAGCTGCCACCTAACTGTCAATCATTACTGGTGAGGGATCTTAGCATCCCTGAATGCTGCAAACAGCGTGAAGCACACAGAGCATTCCACGCCCCACACTGCCTTGGAAGATCTCAGCAAAGCACACTATCCGAGCCTCAGACCCACGCTTGCACTTTGGGGGAGGGGCCCATTTTTTATATGTACTATAATAACAACTTTCAGGCATCAGTGAATGGTCAATGTTTGCTTCCCTCCACTTGGCATCTCTCTGTAGCCTGCCTTTCTACAGCTCCAGGGAGCTGCCTTTGGTCACTCCTAATACTGATGTCACAGACAAATAATCAAGTGGCCTCTGTGGTGTACTGCAAAGAGCCCTAGACTCGGAGACCAGAAGATGAGATGCCTGGACCCACGTCGTAGTCCCTGGGTTCAATACCCAGCTAAGGCCCCGGACCTGGCTTCCAGCTAATTCAGATCCTGGGAGGCAGAGGGCACGGCCTTCCTGCCACCCACGTGGGAGACCCCAGCTGAGTCCCTGACCCCCCTCCCTGGTGAGGGCACCTGGGCAGTAAGCCAGCAGCTGGGGGGGCATGCTCTCTTGCAAATAAATACATTCTACAGAAAACACAGATTCCTGAACGTCACTGGGTGTGCTGACGAGGCCTCTTCAAGCCTCGGTTTCTACAGTTAACAACAGCACTGAGCTTACAGAGCTGCTGTGAGTTTTACATATTTAATAAAACTGAAAGGATCCGGCAGTGTTCCCGAGACTCAGTGTCCCCTTCCAGCAGCACTTGTGCTGTTACACACTGAACGTTTCGCCTATTTAGCTTTTTCCTGCCTCCATATTTTGAATGTAGAGGAATTTCTGAGTTAGGGAAATCCAGTATTACTCGCCACAAAATGTAACTGTTAAAAAAATAAATATGATAAAAACATTAAGTTTCAACCTGCCAATGTCAGGTTCTAAGGCCTGGCTTGCTCTCTGTTAAAATGTGAGATCAGCAGGTGACAGGCAGTGGTCAAGCATATAGGAGCAGACGGTCCCTGAAAATAATCCCCAGGGGCCGGACATAATCACTCCGAGGAACAGCGAGGGGCGCAAGTCCAGATCCCCAGTTCCCGGCTCCGCAGACAGGTGCTGCAACGAAGCTACGGCGAAGCCGCGCCTCCCCCTTCGGAGCGGAAGAGAGAATCACAGCCCCGACACGGCCAGGGACACGCCGCGAGCTTGCAAGCGCGCTTCACTCGGCACCTCGGCCTGCTCCCGCCGTCAGCCGGGGCGGGCGTCCCGGACACTACAGGCGGACGTCGGCCAGGGCAGGGCAGGCCCTCGGCTCGAGAGGCCGGGACGCGGGCTGCGCCGCCAGCGCGCCCGACACTGCCCGTGCTGGGGGCCCTACGGGCATCACCCATCCAACCCCCACGCCCGCACGGTTATCGTCCCACCGTGCACTGGACGACGGCGGGACGCCGGGGTAACGGTCCAGGCCGCTCGGCCAGCGGGCGCGCGGCGCGACCCGAGCGAGGCAACGCGACAGACCCGCAAGGTCACGGGGCGGTCGGGTCGGCAGGGCAGGGGGCCGCTGACCTGTCGGACACTTGTTCCTGGGTGAGCTTCTTGTCGCTCTGCAGCAGGATGGACACGTAGTGGCGGATCATGCCCACGAAGAAAGTGATGATAACGATGGGCAGGACCACCCAAAGGCGGATGTTGGAGTCGAGCAGCAGCTCCGGCCCCGCCATCCTACCTGAAAGCCGGCTCCCGGCCTCGGGTGGCCGGCTTGCTCTTCTCCGGGGTGCAAAGTTCCCTCTCGGGGTGCGGGCCTGCTCACGCCCCTCGGCCCGTCAGGCACGGATCTCCGTGCCAGCCTCGGGCCTCGCGCGCCGCCTCCAGAGGGACCCCGAGGCGGCCCACTTCCGGCGCGCAGTTTTGACGTCACGACCCGGCGCGCATCGCTAACGTAAGAGCGACGTCGCGGCTGGCGGAAAAGTCGATAGCGGAGGGCGGTGACGGCTTCGCCGAGGGTGAGTGAAGCGGCAGCGGTCGTCTGTCCAGGCCCCGCGGCCAGGTCTGGAGGCCCGAGCGGGCCCAGCCAACCCTCTGGGGCGACGCACCCCGACCTCGGCGCCCTCGTCTGCCCCGACTTGGAATAGCCCCTCAGGTACTGCGCTGTGTCGTTAAGATGACGAAAGGCTGTGGCCCTCCCCGGTGCCCAGATGCCCTGGCCCGGGCGTTCGCCTCGTCTTCGCCTTTTCGGCCTCTCGCGACGCCTGGTGGGGGTCGCACGTCGCGGCGTGCCTCGAGGTCGGGCGGTCCAGACCTGCCTTAGGTTTTACGTTTGCAGGGTGGACGATAGCGGTTATACACCATCAGTGGAGGCGAGGGGGAGAGTAAAAGCTCAGAACAGAATGCCCGATACGTCATAAGTTAACTTATTAAATTATTAGTATAATCAGGAATGGTGACACTGTTAGGTCAGGAAGCTTATGGAAAACAGAATTTTTATAAAGGGGTTTGTTTTGGTGGAGAAATAAAAAAAAAATAGTTTTCCGCAGGCCCGTGTTGTGGCGCAGCGAGTTCCTGCCGCTGGCGCCTCCGTCGAAGGCCCCGCCTGCTCCACTCCGGCCGCCTCCCTGCTAATCCGCTGGTGAAATGGCGGGCTTGGCCCGAGTGCGTGGGCTCCTGCCACCCACGGAGGAAGCTCCTGGCTGGGGCCTGGCCCAGCTCCAGCCCCTGGGCCGTCTGGGGAGTGAACCAGCAGAAGGAAGATCGGTCACTCTCTGTCTCTGTAACTCTGCCTTTCAAGAAAATAAATCTTAATAATGATGGTTCACATGTTTCCTGAGCTGTTTTTATTCTTTTTTTTTAAAAAAGATTTATTTGTATATTTGAAAGGCAGCGATACAGAGAGAAGGAGAGAAGGAGAGAGAAGCCTTCCTTCCATTCGCTGGTTCGCTCCCCAAATGGTCACAACAGCTGGGGCTGTGCCAGGCTAAGGCCAGGAGCCAGGAGCTTCTTCCCAGTCTCCCACGTGGGTGCAGCGACCCAAGGGCTTGGGCCATCTGCTGCTTTCCCAGGCACATTAGCAAGGAACTGTATAGGAAGGTGGAGCAGCCAGGGTTTGCAGCTGCATCCATACGAGATGCTGGTGCGGCAGGCGGAGGCTCAACCTTCTGTGCCACAGCACCAGCTCCACCATTTCTTTGCTTAATAAATTTCATTTATTATTTATTTGAAAGGCAGAAAGAGAGAGAAACACAGAGGTCATCCGTCCCCTGGTTCACTCCCTAAATGCGCTGATGCTGGTCCAGCCTGCAGCCAGGAGCTGGGAACTCAATCCAGGTTTCCCACAGGGGAGGCAGGACCCAATCACCTGCTGCTCCCTAGGTGCACGTGAGCAGGAGGTGGGAGGGGGGAGCAGAGCCAGGAATCATCCCAGGCACTCCATTATGGGAAGCCACTGTCCTAAGCAGCATCTTACTGCTGCCCCAGCTGCCCACCAGATGGTAGAAAACTGTTTTCTTTTTGAAAATTTATTTTATTCGAGCGGCAGAGTTAAAG